>NC_080670.1:196364977-196624579 GCF_030247195.1 Topomyia yanbarensis
AACGTCGAGATTTGATGTAAACTCGAAAATTTTTTTTTGACGAAAATCGTCTTTTTTGGACTTTTTTTGTTCAAAGTGGGTAAAATTTCCAAATGGAGCAGGTATTATTGATGCCAAACGACTTTAAAAGGCATAAAACGTCAAAATTTGATGCAATCTCGAAAAATTTTTTTTAACGAAAATTAACTTTTTTTGACGATTTTTGTTCAAAGGGGGGAGTAAAGGAAAATTTCAAAATCGACTTTGTATTTTTGATGCCAAATGACTTTAAACTGCATGAAACGTCGAGATTTGATGTAAACTCGAAAAATCTTTTTTGACGAAAATCGACTTTTTTGAACTTTTTTTGTTCAAAGGGGGGAAAATTTCCAAATGGAGCAGGTATTATTGATGCCAAACGATTTTAAAATTCATAAAGCGTCAAAATTTGGTGAAATCTCGAAAAAAAAATTCTATAAATTAACAACGGTACTTTCAAGTCTAGAGAATGATGTCATTTTACCCGCGTACCTATAGGTTTAAAAACTATCCATTCATCCAATATAGGTGTAGGTTGTTAGTGTCCAGTACGGGTGCGCTAGGTAAATACGCAACCGCGCGTTGTTCGCCACCAGTTCCGTGCCGTGCTCCCCAACGCGTAAAAATCGCATTACAGTCTTCCTTTCACACACTCTCTCTCTCCCACCCCATCATCAAATATGTGTAATGATTCTAAACCGGAATAATCCTAGCGAATTCGACGCGGGCAGAGACGGCGGCACTTAGTTCGCTCAGTCTTTCACTCAGTGTGCTCCGCGGCGGACGTTTTTTTGATGATTTTCGGCGCTTAATTTTTTTCTCCTGTCAGTGGGCACAACACCTTCTTCTCCGTCATCATAGTAGTCGGGTACGGTCGAGAAGTGAACAGAAGAAGAGGTTCAAGTTCAAGATTGTTACCGTGCGGAGTGGTGGTTTCTCGCGCGCGGTCGTTAGTCATCTTTGGATCACTGAAATAACTCTTTGTCGCTGGTTGTTAATGGAACAATGTGAGATCAACCGCTTATCGTTATGTTTAAATCAATCATTTCCGTTCAAAGTGTTATCAAACATCGCTAACTTGAAGTTGTATGAGCAAAAGAAAAAAAAAGTGTCACATTCGTTGAGTACCGAAATTATTTGAAGTGAACATTACATTGGCCAGGCTGTTGGGCTATAAAAAAAGCGTGATTTAGCGATGTGATCATCATCCGGAAATAGATTTGTTTTGGTTGTTGTATTTTTTTCGGTCCGTCTTCGTCTGGCTTTTGTCCGAGTAGTGTAGTGTAGCATCACGAAAAGAAATCGTTCCAACGGTTGCTTCGATCTAACTAACGACGTGAAGCAGGTTCCAGATAGCAAACATGTACCCTATTCAACTGTACAAAAGTAAGTCACATTCTTGAATGAGACAGATGTTCTTTTTTATCTTCTGATTATGATAACACATTCCATCCATCGTGTGTGGCGTTGGGGAGTGGAATTCCGGAAAACGATTACAGTTTTTGATAACGTCTGCAGTGTTATCTATCTTGAACCGGGGATTTTGAAGTGCATACCTTTATTCAGCGATTTCTGATGTGATATAGTAATTGCATAATGTGCCGGTTGTTGTAAAGAATTCCTAAGCACAGTGCTGATAAATATACCAAGGCTTACAAATGCGATCTTGAATTTGAAAAAAATACCTGATTTTTTTCATCCGCACGAGCACACGCATATTATTTTTAAACCTCAACCATTTTTTGTTTTCCTTTTTTTAGTTAGTTTTAGTTGTTAGTTAGTTTAGTTTTTAGAGTTAGTATCGGATGCTGATGAGACAAAATTGAAACGCGAATTCCATAACTAATTTAATAAAGGTCCCAGTCGCTCAATTTCTTAGCAGCATATAATGACCGACATACTCAAATGCTGTTGACAGATCCCCGTGATATGGACTCTTACGTACAATTGTTGAATTCTACAATTCCCACGTTCCGTATATGATGTAACTAAATATTTCCTTTGTTTGTAGAAAACGCAGTACTGCAAACTGTATTCGTATCTATTGTGGTATACTCCTTCCTTAACCTAGTTGTACTATCTACTATGACATACCCCTATCTTAGTAAACGATTGTATTCCTTGAGATACACACTCTTCTCAGTTTGGCCTTACACTTCTTATGAAGCGAAGTAGGTATTCCAAAAAAAAAACAACAGACTCCAATGGTCCTTTACCGAGGACTCTTAGTCTGCCTTGTATCATTGCAATGCCTTTGCAGATGATCTGATGCTTGACTTTTGGACCCACAGAAGCGGTGTGTATCGTTGGTGAGTTTACTAGTCTTCGTAAGAGGATACTTACTAGGACAGTGTCCGGTAAGTAGTGAGTGGAAAGCTCTTTTTTGTCTAGTCTAAGCAGTATCAGCTTTTTTTATCGTAGCGTTAAATAAATTTCATCGATAATCATAGTACATTTATGACACTTTAATATAATTTGGTTCAGTTGAAGTACGCAACTCGAAATGTGGTCCCCAACCTACAAAGTTCTTTTTTAACAAAATAAATTTTAAAAATAAATTTCCGGTGTTAAAATCTGTTAAAGACAAATTATTCCTACCCAACCAAGTTCGCTTCAATTAACATCAGCAGTAAAAGTTGGATATTAATTAATTTATACCAATTGAAAAGCGCCGGTTCCGCTCCAACTCACAGAACGAACTAATTCGTGATTCTAGTCCCTACTCAAAGAAGTTTTTATTTAGTCAAGATATCCCATTGGACGAGCTATTGCCATTTTAAAACATGATCATTTCACTCAGACCAAACAATGCGTATTTCTCGTGCATTGGATATTACTCTCCAGATTTTAGACGATACTCAGTGTGCTTCTTGATTCTGCCCGAGCCAGCACGAAGTGAACTACAAAAATAGTAACATAGGTACTTTTATCTAATGTGCATTGTCTGACGAACAAAGGAGTCCGTTCCTTTTACATTTGCCGTGCGGTGAGTGTATCACATACGCATGAAGTGGTACTTCGGCCAAGTACTGCAGCTTTGTATTCCGGTGTTTTCCAGTAACACCAAGTATTTGTGACGTGAAACATTTGCTGTGGATGAAAATGGAGCTTAGGGTGTCGGAAGTCGCCTTTATCCAGTTCGCCCATGTCAGGCATTCAGTGCTAATAACGAACAACAACATTTTGCATAACACAGCTTAAACACGTGGTTGTGTGTGACAACGCTTAAATCAAGGTCCCTACATGATACGGCACTACTTACTTGCAAAGTAGCCACCAAAAGATTCATGTCATACTTTGAAGAGATGAAATCCATTACCCGGATCGACCCATTCCCTCCCATTTCACACTGCAGTACAAAACACAGTGCTATAGTATCATTACTCAGAGAAATCTCTACACGTATCAAAGACGGGTTAATAAGTACTGTGAAAAGACGGCACATTACGGCCCACGTTTGCTCAGAGACCGCTAAAGAAAGCTCATCTACGGTTATAAATTCCAACACAAATTATGCAATAGTATGACCTGAAACACACACGGTTGTGGCTGATGTTCAGGCAATAGTGACAATTGCTTAGCTGTGAACCTCAAAATCATCAGTCAAAGGTTGGTTCACACTCTTAATCCTTACGGGCATGAAGCAAGGGAGAATCTATCTGAGTGATATCAACTAATAATACCAACACTTGAATAACTCGAATCTATACATATTGGAGAGTACAATCATTTCAGCATCACTCGCTTCCGGCACATAAAAAAGAACGCACATCGTGCCATCATGGCCCTGGGTTCTCGTTTCCAGAGGAGACTAGGTTTTTGATTTTCACTGTCTTTGAATTGTCAAACATTTGCAATATTTTATCAGCCCTCTGATAGCAAATCTCACAGCCATAAAGAACTGAAAATTTGAATTTGCTATCATATCGTTTACAGGCCATCGAGTCGTTTTATCAACTTGGAAGCTATGTTTCTGACAATACCCAACTCATACTCGCTATTGTGAGTTAACTAAACTCATAAAACTTGAAATATCGCGTTTCTGGTGCGAGCATTCTTGTAGTTGGATTCGCGTAGATGGGCGCAGCGTTGCTCTCTAATGCCTCGTATAAGGGCTAAAAATATTAGATGCTATTGAGGTCAGGGTTACCATGTTAACAGATTTGATCACAGATTCTTTTTTACAGATGACAGAATTTTGGAAATTGGCATTTTGATGAAAATTTCAGATTTCCACAGATTTTTGCAAATATTGTGTTTTTTTCACAGATTTTTTGGAAATTTATCACAGATTTTTCTTCTGTCATCACAGATGGCAAAAAGATTTTTTTGACTGAAACACACTTTCTAAGTAAATTCATTATCAGCTATTCTCAACCATACTGTGCGATGAAATCGAAACGTTAATGCCAACTCACTAACTTAATGATGCAACCAGTCGCAACATTTTAGTTGCACTCCGGAACTACTTATTCATATCTCGCGTCGTGTGTGCACTTCTATGTACCTTGATAGGCGATCATAGAGCGGCTACAATGCAGCTGCTGGTTGCAACATCAAGTTCCTCGTTTGAACATAGTCCAAGAGCACAAATTTCAAGCAAAAGTAGATGGATTCCTGTGTGATTGATTGATGATGTGTGAGAGTTAAATGCGGCGCTGGGCGGTTAAATCTCAGTAAATCAGTTTTTTAATCACTTTTGCCCTGTTAGTTGTTATACGTGTTTTTATCTGATTCTTAACTCGTCTAAACGTTTAACAGGGTATCAGTACCGAACGCGTCCCTCGTTTAAAAATTAACTTAGTTGTCAATGAACTTAGCTGAACATTATCTTCGAGGGGGTTGGTGTCCACCAGGAAGTTGATATCACTATTATCCTGCTCCGGATAAACTCAGTCTAGAGGCCATGTGATATCTGGTCGCAGAAACTATGAAATGATGCACTGACTTCTTTCTCCATGTCGTGAGAAACGACAAAAATTGGTTTCTCTTCTTCTTAACCTTCATGTTTTATGCTTGCTAATTTGTTGTACTAAATAAGTAATTTAATTCTTATTATCTGTCTTATTTATTCGGGATAAACCGACTTGCGTCTCTTTCTAGTAGTTAGAATAATAATATGTGCGCATGAAATTTCTAGCACGATCGTCATACAAACTAAGGCTTTCAGCTTAGTTAATGCTTATTTTGGGCCGCTCAAAATTATTTCATATTCTTGACCCGAAAACAATCGATAATTTTTTTATGTTATAGCCTCAGTTTACTACACTTAATTATTATTATTTTGAGATTTTTCTGTAATTGTAAAAATTTATTTAAATGAAGATTTTCTTAAAATACACTAATGTTTTAATAAGTATATTGTTTAAGAACACCTAAAGTTTCAAATTGATTCATGCTAACTTTTTTTTAGAGTTTAATGTTATTTAAATACAAAAGATGGGTGGGTAATGTCTGCGACATAACCGGAGAGATGTAGAATACATAAGGAACACGTTCTTTAAATATTTTGATACTCATTGGAATTTTCGGACAAAAGGTGATTTGAGTGAGGAATATTTCAAATTATTCTTTACAAAAATGATGGTGGTCCTGAAAAGGACCGGTTTTGTTGGCGTTGTTGGCCTTGGTGAGGGAGATGGCTAACGATGAAATTAATTGTTAGCATGAGGAAGTCGCGTAGTACTGGCCAATGGAAGAACAGATAATAATTGATTCCTGAAAATCAATTTTTCTTTATTCATGTAAATTATACATACTTACAAATCTAACAGAAGATTCCTGATCATATTTCTGAATCATTAGTGCGAACATTGTGTAATTTGGTTAAGTACAATGAAAGTTACAAACTTTCCAAACTCGACCTTCTGTTCCTTCAGAAATATTGAAATGGGGTGTCTATATTAAACCGTTAGTCGTGGTCACAATAAAAAAAGATGGGTGGGTAATGTCTGTCACATAACCGGAGCGTCGTGATTTCAATTCGAGACGTTAATTTAAATCTAATAATATTCAACAGAATCACGTTTGAATGGGAAATTTTCAAATAATTCTCTATGGTAATAATGGTGGTTCTGAAAAGAACCTTTGGTATCGGCGTTGGTGTTGATGGTGATGCGCTGGATCGTTGGATATTTTTGGCATGATAGTTACGTGCCTGGCGAACTGTTTTGTAGCCTCGAACAAAACGACAAGACTGGCTTCTTCGGGTACCATTACGGCTGAACTTTATAAGCTTAGCTCGACTTTGAAATCTTGCACAATCTCACGAATCAGACACTAGTAGGGCCATTTTGTTTGCTACTAGCACGGAGCTGCACAAAAAAACCATTTAATGCAGTTAGTTCACGGGGGCTGCCAAAAAGCTTGAATAGAAGCATGCGACTTCAACGTTTCTCTTAAACACATGCAACGACACATTCGTTTTGGTAATACTGATAATAACAGTAGAAAGGAATGGAAAAGCAGTGCACGAAACGAGCGAGAGGATAATTTAAATTTTTGTTCCGTGTGCAAGCTACTTCTTTCCACACAACGTATTATGTTGCTTGTTGGAAATTTGCTACACACCTTAAAATGAAAGTTTCAGTTTAACTCTCACTAGAACACAATTGATTGGTCCTGAAAAGAACCGTTGCTTTTATTGTAATTTACGCCCACTCCCACAAACCGACCAAGTAGGCATCAGTGGCTTCATTACGGCTGAGTTTTGTAAGCGTAGCTCGACTTTGAAGTAATACACAACCTTACGAACCAGACGCTGGAATGTTAGCCAGCGGATTAGTTGCTCCGTTGCCCTTTAGTTGGGGCGAAATACTAGCATGGCGACAGTTCCTGATCGGTAGTTGGTTGCGATGGGCCACCAGTAGCTGGGGCACTTTTGCGGACCGTCATCATCGCCAACTGCTTTCCTCCGGTGGACTGGCTGCTTGCTAGTGCTTGAACGAATACGAATGATGAGAAAAACCGACCGACCAATATTCATATATGAAAACACGAGAAAGCACTACTATCACTCTCTCGCTCGTTTTCGTTCCATTCCTGCGCCTTTCCTTTCCGTTCGGCTACCAATACTAGCATAACCAAAACGAATATTCTGTCTTTCCATCGCCTTCAATCTAGTGGCCAGTGCTAGCAAACTTGCATGTTCAGTTTTTCAATAACAACATTCCAACAATATTTTCAAAGAATGTTGCAGATTTGAAAAGAAGGAAGGAAAAGATTTTCACAAATTTAAATTCTTTTGTCTTATTTGTTAGCGGTGATACTGGCCATGGGATGGTGGGGGAACACCCACATTCGTTTGTTATGATAGTATTAGCAGCAGAAAGGAATGGAAAAGCAGTGCACGAAAACGAGCGAGAGAGGATAATTTAAATTCTCTTTCTTTCTTTCCACACATCGTATTTCTTATATAGCTTTCTGAAAATTATTTGTTATACACCATAAAATGTAAATTTCAGTTTAACTCTTATTAGAACACAATTAATTGGTCCTGTAAAGAACCGTTTATTGTTTTATTGCGGGAGCATAATTCAGACGCACTCCCCGCGGACACGGTGAGCTAGAAAGCACTATTTTGCATTCTCGAACAAACCGACCAAGTAGGCATCGTTGGCTTCTCGGGGCATCATTACGACTGAGCTTTGTAAGCGTAGCTCAACTTTGCAGTCCTGCACAATCTCACGACCCAGACGCTGGAACGATAGCCTACTCTGTTGCCCTTTAGTTGGGGCGAAATTCTTGCAGGGCGACAGTTCCTGATCGGGTTGCGATGAGTCACCAGTAGCTGGGGCACTTTTTCCGCCGTCGTCATCGCCAACTGCTTTTCTTCGGTGGACTGGCTGCTTGCTAGTGCTTGAACGAATACGAATGATGAGAAAAACCGACCGACAGATATTTATATAATCGCGCTAATATGCACTACTATCGCTTTCTCGCTCGTTCTCGTGCCGTGCATGAGCCTTTCCTTTCCGTCCGGCTTCTAATGGCCTAACCAAAGGAATATGCAGTCTTTCCCCCACCAAGTGCTCTCGTCAAGCAACCCAATGCGAATAACCATACGAACAAACATGTAGTGGACCTATATATAAACTTTTCATTATTTTATTGTTCGGTTGGTCTACCATAACAACGGCTCTGTGCGGGATGGGCTGAAAATTTTCACTTTTCCGAGTCGCTTTGGAAAGATTTTTCAAAACACATTTTTTTGTTATTAGTACATGTTATACATACTTCAAATTTTAATACAGCATAGAGGAACATATTTGCAACAAATTGGCCTAAAAATCAAATCATTCTGTTAAGTATGATAAAAGTTATTAACGTTCAAAATCTGACGCGGCGCCGCAGCTGATATTTTGAAACGGGACCCCTATATTGAAACCTTAAATGTATTCTACATTAAAATTTTGACGAAGATCGACTTTTTTGGACTTTTTTTGTTCAAAGGGGGGAAAATTTTCAAATGGAGCAGGTATTATTGATGCCAAACGACTTTAAAATGCATAAAGCGTCAAAATTTGATGTAATCTCGAAAAAAAATTTTTAACGAAAATTGACTTTCTTTGACGATTTTTGTTCAAAGGGGGGAGTAAAGGAAAATTTCAAAATCGACTTTGTATTTTTGATGCCAAATGACTTTAAACTGCATAAAACGTCGAGATTTGATGTAAACTCGAAAAATTTTTTTTGACGAAAATCGACTTTTGGACTTTTTTTGTTCATAGGGGGGAAAAATTTCCAAATGGAGCAGGTATTATTGATGCCAAACGACTTTAAAACAAAATCGACTTTGTATTTTTGATGCCAAATGGCTTTAAACTGCATGAAACGTCGAGATTTGATGTAAACTCGAAAAATTTTTTTTTGCGAAAATCGACTTTTTTGGACTTTTTTTGTTCAAAGAGATGAAAATTTCCAAATGGAGCAGGTATTATTGATGCCAAACGACTTTAAAATGCATAAAGCGTCAAAATTTGATGTAATCTCGAAAAAAATTTTTTAACGAAAATTGACTTTTTTTGACGATTTTTATTCAAAGGGGGGAGTAAAGGAAAATTTCAAAATCGACTTTGTATTTTTGATGCCAAATGACTTTAAACTGCATAAAACGTCGAGATTTGATGTAAACTCGAAAAAAAAATTTTTGACGAAGATCGACTTTTTTGGACTTTTTTTGTTCAAAGGGGGGAAAATTTTCAAATGGAGCAAGTATTTTTGATGCCAAATTACTTTAAACTGCATGAAGCGTCGAGATTTGATGCAAACTCGAAAAATTTTTTTTGACGAAAATCGACTTTTTTTGTTCAAAGGGGGGAAAATTTCCAAATGGAGTAGGTATTATTGATGCCAAACGACTTTGAAATGCATAAAGCGTCAAAATTTGATGTAATCTCGAAAAATTTTTTTTAACGAAAATTGACTTTTTTTGACGATTTTTGTTCAAAGGGTAAAGGAAAATTTCAAAATCGACTTTGTATTTTTAATGCCAAATGACTTTAAACTGCATGAAACGTCGAGATTTGATGTAAACTCGAAAAAAAATTTTTTGACGAAAATCGACTTTTTTGGACTTTTTTTTGTTCAAAGGGGGGAAATTTTCCAAATGGAGCAGGTATTATTGATGCCAAACGACTTTAAAATGCATAAAGCGTCAAAATTTGATGTAACCTCGAAAATTTTTTTTTAACGAAGATTGACTTTTTTTGACGATTTTTGTTCAAAGGGATTTTTGTTCAAAGGGGAAAATTTCAAAATCGACTTTGTATTTTTGATGCCAAATGACTTTAAACTGCATGAAACGTCGAGATTTGATGCAAACTCGAAAAAAAATTTTTTTGACGAAAATCGACTTTTTTGGACTTTTTTTGTTCATAGGGGGGAAAATTTCCAAATGGAGCAGGTATTATTGATGCCAAACGACTTTGAAATGCATAAAGCGTCAAAATTTGATGTAATCTCGAAAAAAATTTTTTAACGAAAATTGACTTGTTTGACGATTTTTGTTCAAAGGGGGGAGTAAAGGAAAATTTCAAAATCGACTTTGTATTTTTGATGCCAAATGATTTTAAACTGCATGAAACGTCGAGATTTGATGTAAACTCGAAAATTTTTTTTTGACGAAAATCGTCTTTTTTTGGACTTTTTTTGTTCAAAGTGGGTAAAATTTCCAAATGGAGCAGGTATTATTGATGCCAAACGACTTTAAAAGGCATAAAACGTCAAAATTTGATGCAATCTCGAAAAATTTTTTTTAACGAAAATTAACTTTTTTTGACGATTTTTGTTCAAAGGGGGGAGTAAAGGAAAATTTCAAAATCGACTTTGTATTTTTGATGCCAAATGACTTTAAACTGCATGAAACGTCGAGATTTGATGTAAACTCGAAAAATCTTTTTTGACGAAAATCGACTTTTTTGAACTTTTTTTGTTCAAAGGGGGGAAAATTTCCAAATGGAGCAGGTATTATTGATGCCAAACGATTTTAAAATTCATAAAGCGTCAAAATTTGGTGAAATCTCGAAAAAAAAATTCTATAAATTAACAACGGTACTTTCAAGTCTAGAGAATGATGTCATTTTACCCGCGTACCTATAGGTTTAAAAACTATCCATTCATCCAATATAGGTGTAGGTTGTTAGTGTCCAGTACGGGTGCGCTAGGTAAATACGCAACCGCGCGTTGTTCTCCACCAGTTCCGTGCCGTGCTCCCCAACGCGTAAAAATCGCATTACAGTCTTCCTCTCTCTCCCACCCCATCATCAAATATGTGTAATGATTCTAAACCGGAATAATCCTAGCGAATTCGACGCGGGCAGAGACGGCGGCACTTAGTTCGCTCAGTCTTTCACTCAGTGTGCTCCGCGGCGGACGTTTTTTTGATGATTTTCGGCGCTTAATTTTTTTCTCCTGTCAGTGGGCACAACACCTTCTTCTCCGTCATCATAGTAGTCGGGTACGGTCGAGAAGTGAACAGAAGAAGAGGTTCAAGTTCAAGATTGTTACCGTGCGGAGTGGTTGTTTCTTGCGCGCGGTCGTTAGTCATCTTTGGATTACTGAAATAACTCTTTGTCGCTGATTGTTGGTGGAACAATGTGAGATCAACGGCTTATCGTTGTGTTTAAATCAATCATTTCCGTTCAAAGTGTTATCAAACATCGCTGACTTGAAGTTGTATGAGCAAAAGAAAAAAAAGTGTCACATTCGTTGAGTACCGAAATTATTTGAAGTGAACATTACATTGGCCAGCCTGCTGGGCTATAAAAAAAGCGTGATTTAGCGATGTGATCATCATCCGGAAATAGATTTGTTTTGGTTGTTGTATTTTTTTCGGTCCGTCTTCGTCTGGCTTTTGTCAGGGTAGTGTAGTGTAGCATAACGAAACGAA
This sequence comes from Topomyia yanbarensis, assembly GCF_030247195.1. Classification (NCBI taxonomy): domain Eukaryota; kingdom Metazoa; phylum Arthropoda; class Insecta; order Diptera; family Culicidae; genus Topomyia; species Topomyia yanbarensis. The sequence continues at coordinate 196,376,385 of NC_080670.1, forward strand.
TCGTTCCATCGGTTGCTTCGATCTAACTAACAACGTGAAGCAGGTTCCAGATAGCAAACATGTACCCTATTCAACTGTACAAAAGTAAGTCACATTCTTGAATGAGACAGATGTTCTTTTTTTATCATCTGATTATGATAACACATTCCATCCATCGTGTGTGGCGTTGGGGAGTGGAATTCCGGAAAATGATTACAGTTTTTGATAACGTCTGCAGTGTTATCTATCTTGAGCCGGGGATTTTGAAGTGCATACCTTTATTCAGCGATTTCTGATGTGATAGAGTAATTGCATAATTAGACGATGGTATTAAATTCCTAGGTTGAAGCCTATTTTGACCATAAGTGAACATTAACGAGAACTCGACATGCGCACCAAAATGTTTATCCAAATATTTTTCTTTTCACAAAGCATAATTTGATACCACACAAAAAATTAAAAAGTGACAGTGTAAAAAGCCCGAAAAAAAAATTCGACTCTACGGCTCGTACTTCAGAACAGAAGTGAAAGTAATCAATTAGAACCTGTAATCGTTAGATAGGTCTTACCGAGATATTAAATATGCTATGGTTATACATTTGCCTCGCATGGTCATTAAAAAATATATCAAAGTTTAAAAGTAAATATGTGCATGGATAATATTCCGGTGGAAACAGTTTTTCAATTTAGTTGCTTCGGCAATAATTTTCTATTTTTTTTCTTGCCAATGTTGTTGTTTTTTGGATTGCCGAGAGTCATATGGTTCAGTTTTTTTTCAAATCGTTTGTTTGACACGGCTCAATGCGCGAGCTTAACAAAGCTGTTCATTTTTGATATGCCTTTACAACCAATAAATAACACAATTTAATTTGATACCATTGAATCTTACGCACGCAATTTACCACTGCGGGAGGAGATTCTTTTCCGTGGCGGTGAAGCATTTTCGACGTCACCTGACAATGCCTGAAGATCATTCGGTATGCTTCCCTTTTGTTCGTACTGTCATCGCTGCTGTAGTTTTGAAGATCACGGTTGTTTGTTTTGATATGCTTCTTCGGTTTGTTGAGTGTTGTCGTAAAGCTTTCCTTCTTGTTGCTTGCATCTTTTTGGCTATACTGTCCAAGTCGCTTCCAGTTTCGCAACATTAGATTTCCAGACAATCTCGTAGTAGAGTGTTGAGGATATCAGCAATAAACGAAAAGTGAGGAGGTAACTAAATTTAATATTTACCATTTCTCAAAATAGGTGGATAAGGATCATATAGGGAAGAACACATCTCGTGGGTGGTCTTCTTCGAATCCGAAGGGAATGCACGACCAGACAACATGTTCGTTGTCGCGATAACCGTCGTCTCCAGAGTAAAGACCGCCCTTCTTAAACCCAATACGTCGAAGATACGCATCTATCGTATAATTATTTTATATGTGCTCGGAAATCACCGAATGAAGACACGACTTGAATCAAGGTTCTGTCGATATTTTTGGGATAGTTGAGTATTGTTACCTCTTCCTAAATTTCGATTGCTCCATACGATATGATAATTTTCATCCTCTGACGTGAAAAACTAAAGAAATCGTTGAACCTAATTGATCTTCCGTAAATATCGATATGAACAATTGACGTATGTGATGTCTAGGACACTAACTAACACAGTTACAATGTGTATAGAAATATAATATTGCCACACAGCGATTCTCACCCCGATTTATCCTCATTTGGCAAAAATTCCACCCGATTTAACCTCAATCTCGCACCAACACAACTGCACATGGATTAGTCAATTTATGCTTCTTGATATACCTACGATCCCCAAACTATAAAGAGCTATCCAGACCTCCTTTGGAGGATTCTCCGCTTTTGCTTTTGACCTCTCTACTTTTTGGGAGGTGTTTTGCTTCGATCTGGTGTAAACTTGGTTGGCTTATCTCCACCGTTCCCGTGTGTGTGTGTTTGAGGCTACGAGGAACATTTCGGTCTGCGTTGAGATAATAAGCGACCCTGTAGAGCATCGTTACTCCTAAATTTCTATTTCCCAAACTAGCAGGTAGTTTCAAATAGAAAACTATTGATTTTGTTAGCGAAGGGAATAGGAAATAATTTTGAGCGGCCCAAAATAAGCCGAAAGCTTTACTTAGTATGATGGACGCAATAGCAGATTCACGCGCGCATCGTTTGTTCTTCTTCCCTGTCAGTACACGACCACAGATACGACTTGATCTTCACTAATGTCGCTTCCACTCGAAGCAAAACTAAGTCTGGCTCCATAAACTGTCATAAACTGACAACTGTTGTGGCCAGAACCCGATCCAGCTCCGAGATCATGCAAAAACGGATTATTTCTCTTCTGTGACGAATTTTTTGGTGAAAAATATTTTTATCCACTGGGGAGAAAATTGTTTTAAATCGCATTCGCGCGTTGAGCGCAAACAACCTATAACTAAATTAGCAATGGAATTTGCGTTTCGACTTCGTCTCATCAGAATCCGATACTAACTTACGGTGCTAGCTCCAAAAACGAAAACGCTATTTGTGTTTCTGAACAAACCCTTAGTTCTGCGAGAAGTCCCGTCAATCCGGTGCTAGCTTAATCCTGTCACTAAGTTAGTGTCGATTTCTGATGAGACGAAGTCAAAACGCATATTCCATAACTAATTTTGATGCATCCGTTTTCTCGAAATTTAATTAAAAAAATATTTGGAACGACTGACTATATACCCCCCCCCCCCCCCCCCCCCATAAATCTGGGATGCCATTAATCTCTTTTATCATGGAAGTGTCGAAAAAAGCAGTTGAATCAGAATTATCAAGGAAATTAACATGGTTTGGCTTATACGAAGAAGGCTTAATGTTTTTTTTATTCATTTCGTTTATTTGATAGGCACAAATGCGTTAGCTTGGCGGTGCCAAATTCTTTTGTTTTTACATTTTGGATATCTTAAAACTAGGAGGTTACAATGTTGAAATATTTTTTTTTAAAGAGAAAAATTTTACAGCTATCTTAAGACTAGAAATAAGATTCTATATACAAAAGAGGGGGCCAACAGATTTTTTTTATGAAAAATTTAGAACAAGGAATTCAATAGTAATAGTTTTTTAGAAAATATTTACAGTTATCTTAAAACTAACAATATAGTTTGGTACACAAAAGGGGGAACAAATAGTACAAGTAATTTCACAGGTGTTTTAAAACTAGGGATACAATTCTATTTACAAGATGGGGGACAATACTGTTAACAAAGAGGTAAAATTACAACTATCTTAAAACTAGGAATGCGGAATACAAATTTAAACTTTTTAACCGAAGACTTATGCTTGGTCAAGATATTCAGAGGGGGGCTTATTTCCAAAATCGTTGTAGAAGCAGTTGTATCGAGGACAGGGGAGAGAAGGCGTAGATGGTGACCGGGAGAGAAAAGCAAAACTTGCAACTTTCGGGCAAACGGGAGATCAGCGAAATAGGTCCGATTGGCGGATGGTATTCTTAGGACCCGCGGGGAATCCTTCAAAAGTCATCGGACCTCGAGTCGCTCTCGCTTCAGTTTCCGTAGTGGTAAGGCGACGGCGGTTACATAGTGGCACTCTGGAGCTGATCGGTCCCACAAGGCAGGAGAAAACTTCTAAAAACGAGAAATAAAAAGAGAGGGGCTAAATTGGGATATTTATCGTTTTTCTGAAAGTATAAATAAGGGACATATAGGGGAAATCACGATTTGCCAGCATATCTCGGACTGGGACATTGGGTGGTCTACCTCGGGCCCGAAAGGAATCCTTTAACTGAGACCTGGCGTCCAAATACCTGGCGCATACCCAGACAGCGTGCTCGATGTCGTGATAGCCCTCGTCACAAGCGCACAGACTACTCTCCGCAAGCCCAATACGCCGCAAATGCGCATCCAAGGTGTTGGACATAAATCGGGACATTACACGAATAAAATCCCGACCCACCTCCATCCCCCGAACCAAGCCTTCGTTGATACCTTTGGGATAATGGTATGTAGCCATCGTCCAAGTTCCCCATTGCTCCACGAGGTTTGCCAACTGTTAAGCGTCCTCTGACGACAAATACTAAAAAATTCGTTGAAGCAGATTGGTCTTTCGTATATGTCACCATTTAGTGCACCCACCTTTGCTAATGAGTCGGCCTTTTCATTGCCCGGGATAGAACAATGAGAGGGGACCCAAACAAAGGTAATCTGATAAGATTTTTCAGATAACGTACACAAGGACTCCTGTATCTTCCCCAGAAAATACGGAAATTGCTTTTTAGCCTTCACCGCACGAAGAGCCTCGATAGAGCTGAGGCTGTCCGAAACGATGAAGTAGTGATCTGTGGGCAGAGTGTCGATGATCCCAAGGGTGTACTGAATTGCAGCTAACTCTGCGACGTAAACTGAAGCGGGATCATTGAGCTTGAATGAAGCGGTGATAGTATTGTTGAAGATACCGAAGCCAGTGGACCCATCGAGATTTGATCCGTCAGTGTAAAACATTTTGCGGCAGTCGACTTCTCGGAATTTATTATAAAATATATTGGGGATCACTTGCGGGCGTAAATGGTCCGGGATTCCATTAATCTCTTCCTTCATGCATGTGTCGAAGAATACAGTAGAATCAGAAGTATCTAAGAAACGAACACGGTTGGGAGTACACGAAGAAGGATTAATGCTCTGTGCCATGTAGTCGAAGTACAAGGACATAAATCGGGTTTGAGAATTAAGCTCGACGAGCCTCTCGAAGTTTTCAATCACCAACGGGTTCAGAATGTCGCATCGGATGAGCAATCGATATGAGAGTTCCCAAAATCGATTTTTTTAGAGGAAGAACGCCCGCCAGCACTTCGAGACTCATCGTATGGGACGAGTACATGCAACCCAAGGCAATGCGCAAGCAACGATACTGGATTCTCTCCAGTTTGATGAAGTGTATGTTCGCAGCGGAGCGGAAACAGAAACACCCGTACTCCATCACCGACAATATCGTTGTTTGGTACAACCTGATCAGGTCTCCTGGGTGGGCACCCCACCATGTTCCAGTTATTGTTCGGAGAAAATTGATCCTTTGTTGGCATTTCTGTTTCAGATACCTAATGTGACATCCCCAGGTACCTTTAGAGTCGAACCAGACCCCGAGATATTCAAATGTGAAAACCTGATTGATCGTTGCACCCATTAATAGAAGCTGGAGTTGCGCCGGCTCACGCTTCCTAGGAAAAACAACCAACTCAGTTTTTTTCCGTGGAGAACTCAATACCCAGCTGAAGAGCCCAAGCAGACAAATTGTCCATGGTATCTTGTAATGGTTCTTGCAAGTCGGCAGCTTTGGGCCTTGCAACAGAGACCACCCCGTCGTCTGCAAGTTGCCTTAGCGTGCATGAATTGGCAAGACAATCGTCAATGTCATTCACGTAAAAATTGTAGAGCAGGGGACTTAGACATGAGCCCTGGGGAAGACCCATGTAGCTAAATCGCAATGTTGTTAAATCGCCATGCGAAAAGTGCATGTGCTTTTCAGACAACAGGTTTAGCAAAAAGTTATTTAAAATTGGTGAAAGACCATGCTGGTGCAGCTTCTCTGACAGAATGTTGATAGAAACTGAGTCAAAAGCCCCCTTAATATCCAAGAAGACTGATGCCATCTGCTCTTTGTTAGCATAGGCCATTTGGATTTCTGTAGAAAGCAACGCAAGGCAATCGTTCGTCCCTTTGCCTTTGCGGAACCCCAATTGTCGAGACGAAACAAGATCATTTTCTCGAACAACTTCCGAATACAGGACAGCATTGCAATCGGCCGATACGAGTTGTTGTCGGAGGCTGGTTTTCCTGATTTTTGGAAGGCGATGACCTTCACTTGCCTCCAGTCATGAGGGACAAAGGCTTAATGTTGTTTGACATGTAGTCAAAGTACAAGGATATGAACCGGGTTTGAGAAACAAGTTCAACCAGACCCTGAGCTATTTGAAAGTGAGAACCTGAGCGATAGTTTGACCCAAAAATAGAAGGTAGAGGTCGAAACCCAGTTTAGTAGCCCAAGCAGACAAGTTGTCCAAGGTATTGTGCAACGGTTCGCGAATTTGAGTCCTATAACAGAGACATCATCTGCAAGTTACCTTATCGTACAAGAATTAACGAGAAATTCGTCAATGTCATTGACACTGACACAGAAACCGTAGAGTAGGCGGCTTAGACATGAGTCCCGGAGAAGACCCATGAAGCTATATCGTGTTGTTGTCAGATCGTTATGCTTTATTTAAGGACTTTGAAAAACCCTGTTTGTGCATCTTTGTAAAAATATCCATATACATCTGAAAAAATATCCAAATGCCGAATTGACGAAACCGACCGATAAAGCACTGCCGTTAAGCTGTTGAACAAAGTCTGCAAACACGGCCCACAGCAAAAGCCAATCCACATCGACCCGCCAGTCCCGCGCGCGCTTAGGTTAGTGGTTGAGCGTTAGTATGAAAGGGTGCAGAGTATGAAAAAACACAAAACATAAAAAAGTTCCATAAGCTCTTTCGGTCACCTCGATGCACCACTATCTTAAGGTTCAACTGAGCAAACTTGGAAAAGTGGCCATCTTGGAAACGAAACCCTTGGAAAAATCTTCAAGAAAATCAATCAATAGTACTCTACCAATGCACCGAATACATATATTCATTTTCATGAAGATTTTTCCAAGGTGGTGAGAAAAAACTGCTTTTTTCGTTTTCCAAGATGGCCTCCTTTCCAAGCTTTCTCAATCAAACCTTAAAGCAATTGTCTGTCAGAGGTTCTTTAGCACTGATTCACACAATATGCTTGATGATGCTTGCAATACCGTCAAACCCCTCAGCATAGGATAGGGAAAATGCAGCTCAGCCGCCATCTTGCGACAAAATTACTTGAATAAAAATGTTTCTTGTGCTTCAAAACTGGTATTATAACTCCCATTTTAAAAGATCACTTTTTATTACACCAAGAAAAATTTCCGAAGCATGCCTATTTTTTCGTTTTCTACAGTGGTGTAACCCCTTAATTAACCCCCCGGCATTCGCGCCAAATTTTGTAACACGAACACTCGCGCGTTGTACTTTGTACAACACAGATAGTCTTTAGAATACTTCGTGATTTTGGAGCACTGCTTTCTTCTGCAAACTTGGGCAGTAGATAATGGCCTTTCGGGTGGGCGAATTAACACGATGTAATTTCTACCGCCAGGCGGCACTAGTGAGCATTATTTTTTTTTCGATCTACTGTATCTAAAGTGTCCAATTATAATTCCAGGAATCGACACTCTGCGAAAGTGATTTCATAAATGGCGATCAACGGCGAACCATATATTTACTCTGCGACATAAATTCCGGGAATACAACTCATCATCTGCTTGTGGATTTCAAGGCGGCGTACGATTCAGTCAAACGAACCAAACTGTTGCAGATGATGCTTGAACGTGGTTTTCCGATAAAATTGATTGACTAGATTCGTATGATGCTGGCTGGACCAAAATCAAACATCAGAATAACCTAAAAGAAGTCCGAATTTAATCAGAGCGTTGCAATCTATTGTTCAACATGCCGCTCGAAGGTGCAAGATACGAAGATCTGATGTGCAAAGGAACGGGATTATCATCACGAGATCTCACATACTTTTTGGCTTCGTGGACGACATTGAACCTTGTTGGCATTGATCGCAGAGCATTTGTACTTTTTAAAAGGGAAGAGCCTGCGAGAATCGTACCGATTAAGAGGTCTTACAAGACACGTATATGGTAGCTGGCCCGGAGCGGGACACTTCGAAAGGTTCCGAGGTGGAATTCGATGGTTCACAATACGAGGTAGCCGACGAATTCATATATCTTGGAGCACTAATGACATATGATATCGATGGTAGTCGCGAGGTAAAAATGTGCGATGCTGCTGCGAATAGGATTTTCTAGGGTTCGCTCATTCAGCTAAAGTTTCGTAGTCTACAGACGTGCTCAAAACTTGTTCTATACAAAATGGCTGATACTTCCTAGGTAATGAGGCATGGGCGTTGAACGAAACAGACCATCGATTTCTCGAGTGTGAAAAATAAAACACAGTATGCCCAGCAGAGAGGTTGGTAAATGGCTGGTCCTTAGCTTACGCCCATGCAACTTCTCTCCCTACCTCCGCGCGGTACTGGCCGGGGTACGAACAACTATAGTGGAGATCGAGTAACCAACCCCCGGTGGAAACTATGGTTGTACGCAGACAGGGCAAGGGAGGTTTGCTCCGGCAAACCTGGAAAGCAGCGTCTGTTCTCCATGTTAGGAGCGGTTGATTATCGTCCAAATGCCAGCTAAACTATGCACCACGGTCCCCCGAAAGTTTACGGGGTTGGTGTCAGGCCTTGTAAAGCAAGCCATAAAAAAACTAAACTATTAACAATCAACGAGTTTAAGGATCGCTGACTAAGAGCAATCGGTCGTTCAATGAGACGGGAATGGCGCCCATGATCGAAAAACACATTTAATCATCATCCGGATTGTTCGGTCACGGCTATGATGATGATGCCAGAGAAGAAGGAAAACGTAAAGAATGTTTGAATGGAAACTGACGATCGATACAATAGCGGTTGATTTTAAACACTGCCAGATGCGCCCTTCTGTTGGTGAAGTGACACATTTACTGGCGGAAAGAAAATGGAACGCTACACACCAGAAGTGACCCATGGGCAGCTTAATTCTGCGAAGATTTGTTGGACAAATGATGATTGTTGGACAAAAAAGCAGCCCCGGCTACATCTGAACTAATACTTCCGGAAGTACTGAATAAAATTAGCCACGAGCAGTGATCGCGCAAACTAATTAATATCGAATCGCCCCTCGGCAGCGATATAGAGTAAAAGAGAGAGAGAGAGCAATCAGTTATAATATACGCTTTGAACTATACGCACGCAATCTTTAATTTAATCCGCGAAAACTATCCATGTGCCAATTCAAGAGCTATCGAATAAAACATTTTGGTCCTTCGAGCCGGATGTAATCCGACGAGATGGTAGATGTGCGGAATATAGTGATGGTTTTCTCGCGGCATATGGTGAAACGTAATTGATTCGATTTTGCACCAAGTGCAAAAAGTACGCCATCTTGGCAACGACGCGACGCGTAATGCGAAAGCGAATCCTTTGAATCGTGTTCGGTGCACGATTAATCTTGAAACGACAAGAACAATCAGCGAATTACCTGTGCAAATAAACCATAAACATTAATTCCATGTGTGAAAACGAAGAAACTCCAAAAGTGTTACGAATCATAACCCCTAAAAATCTACTGGACGCTTTGACTGGAGCGGGAACAAGTCTTGCCCCTGAGAGCACGGTAGCGCTCCAAAAAGCGGCACAGATAAAACGAGAAAACGACAAGAAAATGGCGCAGAGAATGGAAAATGTCGTCGATCGGCGTGATTTGATATTGCAGAAGCTTCTGAGAATTCGGGAAGGAGTAAAGGACGACGATGTGAATGTGCACTGGTTAAAACTGCAGTTGGAAACGATCCGCCGGTGCAACGAAGATTCGTAGAAAATTTATCTGGAGATCTGCAATATTACACCACGGGAACAACGGGATGAGCATACGGCAGAACATTACCGCTGTGAAGAGCTGTTCAACTCGCTGTATATCACGATCCAGACGAAATTGGATGAAAGGAAGAATGCTGAAGCGAATCAAGCGCTGCTCAGTGTAAACGCAGCTCCATTCCACCCTCAACCTCCGATGGCTGTAAACTCATCCGCACCACACTTGCAGGTGCCGCTGCCAACATTTGATGGAAATCTCGAGAACTGGTATGCCTTCAAATGCATGTTCCAGACGATTATGCGAAGATATCCTAATGAATCACCCGCGATTAAACTGTATCATCTCAAAAACTCTCTCATCGGCAACGCAGCAGGTAAAATCGATCAGGATGTGATCAATAATAACAATTACGATGCTGCTTGGAAAATGCTAGAAGATACATACGAAGATGAGCGACTCATAATTGATACACACATTGATGCGCTACTGAGCCTGCCAAAGATGACGGGTGAATCAGGTGAAGAATTACGGAAGTTAATCGATACATGTTCCAAGCACGTCGACGCACTCAACAACCGGGATTTACCTGTTGACGGTTTGGCTGAGATGATTCTTGTCAATTTAGTTGCTAAACGATTGGACAAGGATACAAGAAAGCTGTGGGAATCACAATTGCCAAAGGAGGAACTACCATCGTTTTCGTTGATGCTCAATTTTCTACGTGAAAGAAGCCGTATTCTACAAAAAGTGAAGGGTTATTCAGAACCACAGCCAATCACTGGAACAGCAAAACAACGAGGCAAATTGGAGCAAAAGAACATGACAGCTAAAAACTTCGTGCAAACGTCTAAGGAATCATGTTTTAGTTGCAATGGTGAGCACTCTATCTACAAATGCAATGTATTTAAGGCCCTCGGAGTGAACGAGCGTTATGGCAAGGTAAAACAAGCAGGCCTCTGCTTCAATTGCCTACGTCGTGGTCATCGAACTGTCGACTGCAATCAAGCAGCAATCCTGTAAAGCATGTGGAAGAAAGCACCACAGTCTACTTCACCAAGAAAAGATTCCCACATCGAAGAAACCTGAGATTCCGCTTCCGGAACAATCAGCATCGGAATGTAAGGATACGACTGAAAGTTCTGCTCAAGAACCACGTTCGGTAAACTGTGCTCAAGCAACAATCACGAAAAGACAAGTGCTACTGTCGACCGCCGAGATTCTTGTATGTGGATCCGGAAACACCAGCTGGCCTTGTAGAGCTCTTTTAGATTCAGGATCGGATTCGAATATCATTACCGAAGTATTTGCGAGAAAGCTGAACATCCCAATGACAAGCATCAATCTTCCGATCAGCGGGCTGAACAACGCAGAAACAATAGTTAAACACAAAATTAATACAAAGATTCGATCACGCGTTAACTCTTTTGACGCCCTTTTGGAATTTCTTGTGGTGCCGAAGATAACGACCAGCTTACCAATTGTTGAACTTAACATTCAGACTTGGTCCATTCCTGCTGGTATTGATTTACATGATCCATCGTTTAATGTACCTGATGAGATCCAGATGATTATTGGAGCCGAACTAATCTTCGATCTGATTAAAGAGGGCCGGATGCGGCTCGGTAATGCTATACCAACATTGATAGATACACATTTCGGGTGGATTGTTAGCGGAACGGTACCGACTAATATTCAAAAGCGATCACAAACTTGTCAGCTCAACTTGTGTAACGAGGAACTCAATCGCAGATTGACGAAGTTCTGGGAGCTGGAAACATGCCGGGAGGCACCTGCTCGAACAGCAACTGAACAAGCAGTTGAAGATTACTTCAAGCGTACTGTTATTCGAAGCGACAACGGTCGGTATATTGTCAAATTACCTTTCAATAACATGAAGAGTCAGCTTGGCGACTCTCTAGCAACGGCGCAACGTCGGTTTGATAAATTATTGCGAACATTCATCGACGACGAGAAAAGAAGCCGCTACACGGGGTTTATGACGGAGCACTTGGCCCTTGGCCACATGGTGGAAGTCGAAAACCGTCCAGTCGATGGTTATTTTCTTCCTCATCACGCTGTCTATAAGGAATCGAGCAGCACTACTAAAATCAGGGTAGTTTTCGACGCTTCAGCAAAAACCAGCACTGGAATTTCGTTGAACGATGCTCTGGAGATAGGCCCGACAGTTCAAAGCGACCTAATCTCAATCATTCTGCGATTTTGTAGTCATCAAGTGGTGCTTACAGCAGATATACCAAAAATGTACCGTCAGGTTCAAATTCACGATGACGATCGAAAATATCAGCGTATTGTGTGGCTCAACTCCGAACGCAACGCAGCAATCTTCGAGCTAACAACTGTAACATACGGTTGTTCCAGTGCACCGTATCTGGCCACGCGTGTGCTGCTTCAGTTAGCAACCGACGAGGGAAACGAACTTCCGCTTGCATCAAAGGTCATCCAGCAAGATAGCTACATCGACGATTTTCTCACCGGAGGCAAAACACCGGCAGACGTGATCGCAATTTACGAACAACTAACGGATATGTTGAAACGAGGCGGCTTTGGAGTGCACAAGTTCTGCTCGAACAGTTGCCGATTTCGGTTTTAGATCAGAGTCGCCCTAGGTTCGCTCTAATATTTACAAAATCCATACAAAAGTGACAGCTCAGAGCGAACCTAGAGCGACTCCGTTCTAATAACGAAATCAGCAAGTGACATCGTTCGCAGACATATTCCAACTGATCATCAGGAAGCGCAGATGAACTTCGAGAATGCGGATATAAACAATACAATTAAAACGCTGGGTTTGATTTGGAATCCAACAGATGACTATTTTACAATGGCAAAGATACAAATCCAAGACCTCTGGCGGCTTGGTTTAGCATGGGACGAAGTTTTACCAGCCGAACAGGAGAAAAACTGGACATCATTCCGTGAGCAATTACCGTTGGTGAACCTGATGAAAAAGAGCAGATGTGTAATTGCAAATAATACAAATTTAATCGAACTTCATGGATACTCAGATGCTTCCAAGGTAGCTTACGGTGCAGTACTGTACACCCGATGTGTATCATTCGACGGAACTGTTAGTGTCCACCTTGTCTGCAGCAAATCGCGCATCGCTCCGTTGAAACCTACAACTATCCCACGACTGGAATTGTGTGGTGCTTTACTTTTAGCTCAGCTCGTTAGCAAAACTGTGGCGGCGATGAAAATTTCGTTCAATCGGGTGACACTTTGGTGTGATTCGCAAGTAGTATTGGGGTGGCTGAAAAAATCACCGCTTGCTATGAATCAGTTTGTTTCGAATCGGGTTGCAGCTATTATCGAATTGGTGCCAGAATATCGGTGGCGATACATTCCATCAGAATTAAATCCTGCAGACGTATTATCACGTGGTGCCATGCCGGAGGATCTGTTACAACTTGAATTGTGGTGGGCAGGGTCGCCAACACTATGGGAAGAAACAGATACACTCGTAGATGACATGAGAGACATCGACGAATGTAACTTGCCCGAACTAAAACCAGCGACGGTGTGTGCTGCTGTCCAGCGGGAGCCACCAATCAACTTGATTCGACTAAGTAACTTTCGACGCTTACAGCGAGCTTGGGCATACGTATTGGGATTTATTAGGAATGCTCGTACAAAGATTCGAGATGTGTCTCCTCTCAATGCTGAGGAAATGACTACATCACTTCATACAATTGTTAGACTAGTTCAGCGGGAATCATTCGGCTGTCTTTTCAAATTACTATCCAGTGGCTCCAGCAAACTACACGACCATAGTGGATTGGCACCGATTCTCGACACAAATGGATTAATTAGAGTAGGAGGGCGGCTTCAAAATTCGTCGATCCCTTACGAAGGAAGGCACCAGCTTCTATTACCGGAAAGGCATCACATTACCCTCATCCTTGTTCGACAACTACACGAAGATCATATGCACGTTGGACAACGAGGGTTGCTGTCAATCGTCCGCGAACGCTTCTGTCCTGTGAAGGTGAAACAAATAATTAAGCGAGTAATCAGAGGTTGTTTTGTTTGTGTTAGACAAAATCCACGATCGGTAACCCAATTCATGGGAAACTTGCCTGATCACCGCGTAACTCCATCGCCAGTTTTTTCAAATACTGCAGTTGATTATGCAGGGCCCTTTTTGCTTAAGGAGGCTGGTAGGAAAACGGTAACTTACAAGGCCTACAAGGCCTACATTGCAATATTTGTTTGTACTTAACCACCGCAAACTTTGTAGCTGCACTACAACGCTTTATAAGCAGACGTGGTATTGTTACTCACATGTATTCAGACAATGGGACAACCTTTGTGGGTGCAAATCATGAACTTGCAGCTCTGCGGAAACTTTTTGAAGAGCAAACCCACCAATCTGAACTGAACGATTTTTGCATTGCTAAGGGAATACAGTGGCATTTCATTCCTCCTCGCAGCCTCCATTTTGGAGGAATATGGGAGGCTGGTGTCAAATCGGTAAAGCATCACATAAAGCGCGTGGTTGGAGAAACAAAACTCACATATGAGGAAATGACAACATTTCTAGCTCAAACCGAGGCCATTTTAAACAGTCGGCCACTAATACCAGTATCGGATGATCCTAACGACGTTGAAGTGCTGACTCCATCACATTTTTTAATCGGTAGATCAGCACTCAGTATTCCGGAACCATCATATGCACAGGAGAAAGTAGGGCGCTTGAGTCGCTGGCAGCACATCCAGTTAATGAAGGAGCATTTCTGGAAACGTTGGTCGGCAGAATATCTGCATCATTTACAATCCCGGCCAAAGTGGAACGGCGGAGTAACCAAGATCTAAGTAGGAGCACTCGTCGTACTCAAGGATGAAAACGCTCCACCCCATCGATGGCATATCGGACGGATTATTGCCACTCACCCAGGAGACAAGGGTGTAGTACGAGTTGTGACCGTCAAGACATCATCTGGCGAATATCGACGAACCATCACAAAAATCTGCCTACTTCCGTCGGTTGATCCAGTGGAGTCAACGAGGGGAGAATGATCGCGCAAACTAATTAATATCGAATCGCCCCTCGGCAGCGATATAGAGTAAAAGAGAGAGAGAGCAATCAGTTATAATATACGCTTTGAACTATACGCACGCAATCTTTAATTTAATCCGCGAAAACTATCCATGTGCCAATTCAAGAGCTATCGAATAAAACAAGCAGTGTTGCGAAACGAGCGAGAAGCACATCAAGCCCGTTCGTTCTCGGGCGTGTACGAGTAGCCTGCCTAGCGTTCCTCATCGTTCGCGCCCGGGTGAATCAAAATTGCGAGCGAAAAACCCAAGTTTTCTTGCCAGATTTCATCTAGTATGTAGCGCAATTCCAGGAAGCTTTTCTCGCGAATGCTCGTGTGGCGTGTTATCTCGCATGCGAGAAACGCGTTGAAGAGCACAGGCGAGTGTGAATGCACGAAAAGCATGGACTACTAAGAGTGTTCTCGATATTTCGCGCGAACGAGAAATGGCTTTTACGCGCCAACGAACGAGAATAGCATCACTGGCCACGAGTCTATCTATGACTATCAAAATTTGGGATAGTATCTCCTCGTCCTCAAGACTATTTCCTGGTCGGGTAGACAAGAAGGCATGGCGCTGGTCTATGCCAGTAGTATTGATTGATTAGTTTTATTAGCTTTATTAAGATAGTCGTCTTACGTTTGAGTTTCGTCCAGCAAAGCTGCGAGAGTTCTGATCAAAAATTGCGATAAAGTACAGCCTATCAGTATGTTTACAATCATTCTTGGAATCGGTTATCTATATTGTTGGTAATAAAGGAATGGGCGTACATGGTTAGATTGGCCACTTCAATAAGTTTTTGAAGCTCCGGGATTCATGATTCAATTTTAATCATTTTAATTTCTTACGTGTGTCAAATGTTGTAATAATTTTGAACTGTAGAACGAATATTAATTATATAGTCATCCGTTGGTCCGAAAAGCAATAGTACATCCCTAGAGGGAACGAGTTACGAGTTATTTCATTCAAAATTATGTAATTGGTTCTTCTGTTACCTGGAAAACCCAAGTTTCAGAAAAGCAGCGCTACAGCAGCTAGTACAAGGATGACGGAGCTAACGGCAAGTAATGGAACCAAACCCATGATCATGTTATTGTGATTTCCATTAGGACGCGCATTAGTTGTGCTAATTACATCACACTACTCCGTTGAGAGAAAACGAGAATATTTCCTCGTTGTAAATAGGCCCGCCAAGGCGCAATTTTCAATCCGAAAAGAAAACAAGAAGAAAATACTGATTTTACATCATTTGCGTAATTACCCACCTTAAACGGCCCACCCAACACCAGATGCTCTGTTAGATTGTTTACATTAAGCGACTGGTTATGTTTACCCGTTTTTAATAGTGTTTATGGCAGCGCGTGAGTTTTGCCCCGGACGCTACGACTTCACAGTCACTCAACTGTTCTCACCATATTTTCAGTTTGCGAAACGTACACTCTGTCAAGTTTACTTTCGTCGATCCCAATGGAATTTCTATTTAATTGTACAATTCTAATTTGTGTGTCACATGCATTGAAAATGGATTCTAACACTCCACTTCTCCGCTCCCTTTTTTTTCAGAACCACTTCCCTCGCCAGGGATCACCGCAACATCCTTCGCCGACAGCATGTCCAACTTGAGTGACAGCTCTTCCAACACGGCAGTCCTAAACGGTAACGCTGCTGGTGGCGGACTTCCACCGGGTAGCAGCACTGCTGGCGGCAGCAACAATAACAACACCAACGGCATAGGTGGCAGTGGATCCCAGGCTGGATCGAGTCGCCCCCGGATGGATATAGCGTGCGTGATCGATACACATCTGGCCCAGCGGAAGGTGGCCTTCGATGAGCTAAAACTTGCCTGCCTACAGGCGTGCGCGAATCTACAGCTGCTTGAGTTTGAGAAATTGGACTTTGGCGAGCTCAACACGGTCGATAGTTTCTATAGCGCCGATGTGGCCGTCGTGGATTTGAGCGTTCAGGCGCAGCAGAGTACACTGAGCTACCATTTGGGAGTGCGGGAGAGTTTCGAGATGAAGGAGAATATCGTGATCTACAATGACGTGGAGAGTGAGGCTACGCTGAGGATGAAGATATCGTGTGGAAACTACACTTTCGTGCCCTATCGAGTGGTGGAGGGTGGAGGTTGTGTAGTGACGAATCCTGGAAAAGTAGGAGATGTGGAGTCTAAGATTGGACTGTTGGGACGATTGAGGAAAATCTTTCAGGACGTAGAAATTCAATCGAAGGCACATCTGAGGGAAAAGTTCATGGCCGATTTAAGAGGCGTAAGAGATCAATTCGCGGGAAATGTAGAGGAACTGCAAAAAATGCTACGAAATATGAGGAAAAGACTGGATGATCCGCATGTTCTTTCAAAGGAAATCGTGCAAACCTATATGCTATCACTTCGGGACGTTCAAGACTACGACGCAATGGTTCAGTTAGTGGACGACCTGCAAACAGTTCCAAACAAACAAAACTACATTAACACTGGTAATATGAATTATCTGTACGCGTTCGCGCTGAATCGAAGAAACAAGGAAGGTGATCGCGATTCGGCGCTGAAAACCTGCATCAAAGCACTAGAAAAGAAAGAAAACCATTTCCCGGATATGCTGTGCCTGTGTGGCCGAATCTACAAAGACATTTTCGTTGAATCCAGCCGAACCGACCAGGAATCTCTTCAGAATGCCATCACCTGGTACCGAAAAAGTTTCGAAATTCAACCAAACGAATTCGCTGGTATTAACCTAGCCACCCTACTGGTAATCGAAGGCAAAGATTTCTCCGACACAGAACTACAGCACATCGGAATGGTTCTAAACAATTTGATCGGCAAAAAAGGTTCCCTCTCATCCATCAAAGACTACTGGAATGTAGCGACGTTCTTCGAAATCTCCGTACTAGCCGAGAACTACGCAAAAGCCATCCAAGCGGCCGAGTGCATGTTCCGGCTGAAACCACCCAAGTGGTACCTCAAATCAACCATCGGCAACATCACGCTAATCGACTGTTCCCGGCGCAAATCGGAAGAATCTCTCGCTTCAATCGAGCAGCAAATCTTTCAATTTTGGATGGAGTTTTTCATCGAAGCC
Organism: Topomyia yanbarensis; assembly: GCF_030247195.1. Classification (NCBI taxonomy): domain Eukaryota; kingdom Metazoa; phylum Arthropoda; class Insecta; order Diptera; family Culicidae; genus Topomyia; species Topomyia yanbarensis. Next base: position 196,394,024 of record NC_080670.1, read on the forward strand.
ACCAACGCTGAACCCTCGTCCACGGTTCGTTTCCCCATCCTGATCCAGGAAACGCAAAAAATCCTCATGCCGTCCTACGTCTCTATTCACATGAACGCCGAGCAAAAATCCATCGACATTGCAAATATCTGCCAGCAACATGAGAAGGAAAAATGCCGAAAGGTTCATAATTTTAACTTCCTCGCCAGTCAGATTAAATCCGTCAGTTTGTACAAGCGAGACGAACGGTGTGCCTATCTGTATGTACAGCAAAACTCCGACGACTTCCAGATGTATTTTCCTTCGGTCCAATGCCGACAGCAGTTCTACGATTTAATTCTACAAATGACTGCCGAACAGGGCTGTGGCTTCATAGACTTATCCACGGAGACCAATAATGACGAGATTAATTACGAGTACGATATGGACGATCAAAGTCGAAGAATTGTTCTGGGACGTGGTACCTACGGTACCGTTTACGCTGCTCGAGATCTTAACACACAGGTTAAAATAGCCGTCAAGGAAGTACCGGAAAAGTTTAGTCATGAAGTTCAACCCCTGCATGAAGAAATTAAACTTCACTCTCAGCTGCGCCATCGGAATATAGTCCAGTATTGGGGGTCCAAATCGGAGGACAATTATTTTAAAATATTCATGGAGCAAGTTCCGGGAGGGTCGCTCTCAGCCTTACTTCGATCCAAGTGGGGTCCGCTCAAAGATAACGAAGCAACCATCGCCTTTTACTCTAAACAGATACTAGAAGGACTGAAGTATCTACACGACCAGAAGATTGTCCATCGCGACATCAAGGGTGACAACGTGCTGGTCAACACGTACAGTGGGGTTGTGAAGATCTCCGATTTTGGAACGTCGAAACGGCTGGCCGGCATAAATCCGGTAACGGAGACCTTTACCGGGACGCTGCAGTACATGGCTCCGGAAGTTATCGATCAGGGTGTACGTGGTTATGGTCCGGCAGCCGATATTTGGTCCTTTGGGTGTACCGTGGTGGAGATGGCAACCGGGAAGCCACCGTTCGTGGAGTTGGGATCACCGCAGGCGGCTATGTTTAAGGTGGGTTTCTATAAGAAACATCCGGAGATACCGGCTGAACTGTCGCCGGTGGCGAAAATCTTCATCAAACGATGCTTTGAGGTGGATGTTGATAAGCGAGCGACGGCAGCCGAGCTGCTGGAGGATCCCTTCCTGTCAGAGTGAGTATTTTGGATGGGGTTTTTTGGTTGTTGTTTTTAGACTTTGGAACAGGCTTGTCTAATCCTTTGTTTATGAGGGATTTTTTATACTATCTTCCCTAGCAACTCGAAAACTACAATAGTTTTAAAGCTAATTTTTTCAATAAAGTAATAATAATAATGTTTTTCCAGGGTCCAAATTTATATTTATTAGGTTCAAGGGCTAAATACAATTTTATTTCTTACTGTCCGAGAGATTCTTTTAAAGTTTTGTTTTAGTAAATAAATTAACATTTAATATGTGGAATCAAAATATATGAACTTCGCATTTGAAAATAATTTATGGTTTTGGGTTGTTGTGGAAATAATAGGTTGGGCAGGTTTCCATTAGACTAATGCTAGTAAATGATTACATGTATTTGGCATCGAAATGTCGAAATATCAACGGAAAGGAACAAAAAATTATTGAGAAACAAAAGGCAATAGCATGCGAAATAAAAGGCTCTTTGCAATATATCCTGTGATAGCATAAAAAATTATGTAGAAGAAATTGATTCACCATTAAAATGCGTATTTATCATTAAAATTAATTCAACGTTATATTATTGGTGTCGGAAGCAATAATGCATGAAGAAATATCAGACGGCAGCTCGGCAGCGCAATCAAGTGAAAATGATACTAGCTCTAAACGCATCCGGGTTGATTGGTTCCGCACAACTTAATGTGCTTTCCCAGTGTCTATCCGCTACATATACTACAGAAAATAGATTGTACACTCAAATCCACAACAAAATAGAGGGGCTGATAGCGAATGAAGCACTCGAGGAACAAGGAGTGGAGTATGCGAATTGTGAGAATCAACATTGTGGCGTATCCAGTGTCATCAAAGAACTAGTATTTTCGGCAAAACGGCTGATGTAGCGTTTCCTTCAGTCAACCCAACCGCGCCAAAAGTAGACATTCTGCAGCAGTCACTAAAAGCGCTGGTTCCAAAATTTGGTGGAAATTACGCCGCCTGGCTCAAATTTAAGGGTATATCCAAAGATCATCATCATACAAAGCAGCTGGTATGCTAGACACCTATGGCATATTCGTTTTTGACAGTGCACTACACCGGTGTAGTCGGTGCTACACTCATTCAAACTTGGGTGTAATCAGTCTATCTCTTTCTTTGCACTACACCGGTGTAGCACCAAGAAAAAACGAAAACGCCACTAGATTCCAAACGAAGGTAACGATGCCCCCGCTTGGATCGTTTTGTCAGACCGTTACAAGAATGAATGGGTCATCGTGGAGTCACATATCTGCGAAATGTTGATACTGAACAAGATGGCATCAAAATCTCACAAAGAACTGCGAGCTTCTGAGTGGAGCAACCTGCCACGTCGACAGTGTCCGCTACCTCGAGCAGGAAGTGACTGGAACATATGTTTGTGTATTTGATCATTTCAGCGCAAACGGACACGGTTGGGATCATACGAAGAAGGATTGATGATGTAGTCGAAGTGCAAGGACATAAATCGTGTTTGAAGCTCGAGGTGCCTCTCGAAATTCGCAATTATGAGATATGAGATCGATTTTTCAGCGGACAGTGCGCCAGCATTTCTAGACTCATCGTATGGGTCGAGTGCATCCAACCCAAAGCAATACGCAAACAACAAAACTAGATTCGCTCCACTTTGATGAAGCCTATGTTCGCAGCGGAATGAAAATAGAAGCACGGACTCCATCAACAACAATATTGTTGTTTGGTATAGTTTGATCAGGTCTCCTGTGTGGGTACTATACAATGTTTTAGTTATTGTTCGGAAAAAAATGCTCCTTTGTTGGCATTTCTGTTCCTTTTCGAGTCGAATCAGACCCCGAGATAATTACATGTGACGACTTGATTGATCGTAGAAGCTGGATTTCCGCCGGCTCCACTTCTCAGGAAAAAAAACGACCAGCTCAGTTTTCTCAGTTGAATTTCGATACTCAGTTGAGGAGTCTACGCAAAAAATTTGTTCATAGTATCTTGTTCCTTACAAATCGACAGCTTTGGATCCTGTTACAGTGACCTCCCGTCGTCTACAAGTTTCTTTAGCGTGCATGAATTGACAAAACAATCGTGTATGTTAGTCATGTAAAAAGTGTACAGAAGAGGACTTAGACATGAGCTCCGCGGGAAACCCATGTAACTAAACTGCGATGTTGTTAAATCGGCAGGTACTTTTAAGACAACAGATTCAGCAAACAGTTCTGAGAAAGAACATTGATAGAATCTGATTCAAAAGCCTCTTTAATATCCAAGAAAACTTCTCTCTTTGCCAACATAGGTCGTTTGAATTTCTTTTGAGAGTAACGTAAAACAATCGCTCGTTCGTTGGTCAATGCGAGTTGTGATCGGAGGCTGGTTTTATTGGTTTTGGAATGGTGATGATCTGCACTTGCTTGCACAATAACAATGAACCTCTTCGCAAAGTTTGGCATATTCTTCAGCAGAGCTTAAAAAATTGATATCCCTGCGTGAACTTGAAAAAAGAACAAAATTCAATTCATGCCCGCTGCGATGAATGAAATGTTTCTTTCGTCATTAGTTCTCCCGACCAAGGATGCAAAATGCCCACCTTTTCTGCGGCTGTATTTTTTCTGCCTACATTCTCATTTCTCTCTCGACGCTGCTGTCGTTCGCTGTTGCAGGACGCCCAGCGCTGTACGGCAGTCTGTAAGCAAAGCAGTAACATGACAAAGAAATACTGTCCCCAGTACAGCCACCAGACGCGAGCGGTACAGCTTCTCTTTCCTTATTTTACACTTTTTAATATTATTAATCTATTCAATATTTTCAATCACAAACGACGACAATAAATGCGGTTCGTTTACGACACGACCGGCATCAACGCTTTCGTGTGCGGGTCTCTCCCTTTGACTACGCAGAGAAAAGTGTACAAAGCGAGAGAACAAACTTTACTACGCCACACTCTCACCGAGCAATCGGAGTACAGCAGCAAAACAAAAATGTATTCTACTGCTCTACGGGAAAATGTACTCGGTTTGGCTACCGTTCTGGCACCCAGTCAAAAAGGGCTAGTTGCTGGCTAACGGGGGGCTATTTGCCAACTCGGATGCGCAAATTGCCCTTCAATTTGCCAGCAAATTGCTGGCAATTTGATGGCTATTTCAAATGCAACATTTGGGCGATTTGCCGCCGTCATTTTTCTGCCCCCCTACTCGCCTTTAAATTGCCCCCAAATCGCCCACGGAACGCGCTTTTTAATCGCTTTTAGTTGCCTTATTTGACAATTACAAATAATACTTATTTTCGGAATCATTATCTACTCACATAAACACCACCGAACTATATGAAGAATTAATGGTGAATATGATATTGCACACCAAGACTTACCACAATCTGAAGTTCCTTAGGAATTTGGATCAAAGATCGGGTTCTACTATACTTACACATGATTCTACAATTTCCCACATTAGTTGGCTTAATGAAGTGCACGAAACAAACAAAATTCATGCGAGAACATTCCAATTGTTAAAAAAACAATTTTAAGCTTAAGCCAAACATGAACCGCCATGTTTGAAAAACGCGAAAAACAACCAAGTCCATTTCAGCCGCCAGTAAATTTGTCTAAGTATTGAAATTGCCTTTAAATCGCATTCGCAAATTGCATTTGTTCCTAGGGCCAATTAGCACAGGCGAGTTGAGTCAAACGTCAAACTTTTTAAATCGCCTGACCATGTTCGTCCGCATTTTTTTCGACCGGGCAAGAGCTGTAGTGATGCGTCGCTGTAGCGGGCTGTACGGCTTGTGCAAATGTAAATATACCGAAAAAATTTAGGTTACCAGTAGCTTTGGCATCCCTGCTCCCGACACAGCGCATTCAGGTTCGGACATGTTCGGTTTCAGAGGCAAGCTGAATTTTGTTTCTATTCTACCTACGAGAGGGATTTTTCAACAAAAGTGCACCAGATAAAGATTACACAGTTTGCTTATCCTCGAAAATGTAAAAGATACCAACTTCTGCCTTCAAACTATCCACATAATATCAAATGAATGCTTTGGTTGGTGAAGGAATTTTCATTCCCTCTCGATTTTGATTCTGTCCAACCCCGGGGCGTTATTGTCGCATGAGAAGAGAACAGTTACGTTTTCTGTATCGGGACAGAGTCCAGACAGATCTTCTTGGGGAAAGCGAATATCCAACGGTTTGAATGTTCCACGTTCTCGTTGATACTGTTTCGATTATGTATACGCCGAACCGCACCGCAAAAAAATACTCATCGCTGTTTCTCTTGTTAACCCGTCAACGAACCGACACCAATAACAAAGTTGTTTTTCTAGATCCAGATGAATTATATAAAAGTCGTGGAAGTTTAACTTTATATCGGAAGTTAACCAAGTTTCACATAATCAAAAGCATCACATTTTAAACTGTTTAGTAAGAATTTGAAGTAATCGATTTTCGGGAAAACACTTCTGCAGTTCCACTGTAGAACAGTGATCAAATCCGTGACCTCGTTCGATGGCTTAGTCATCGAAGGACACGATCGCAAGGAGGGTCCATTTAGCAGCCAACTGCTTCAATTGCTTCGGGTTTAAGGTAGCACTTCCGTTGGATTTATTAGATGCTATTGGCGCACTCTCAAAGAAGAACCCCGTGGAACCCAAGAAGCAAGATTTGTTCTTTTCTTGAATTCCCCGGGTTAACAAAAGTTGTTTTCATAGAAATTTACGGAAAGGACAGATTGCGAAGCATTCACTAGCATTTCTTCCAGCGTTCTTTAAGGAGCGATTTTTACCGCCACGTTGCTTTTAGCAGATCATGATTGGCGAATATAACCCTCAATGAATACACTTTTTAGTACTTTGATGCAAAAGTCCTCATACCCTCCACAGCATTTGTCGCACCGCTTCTTATTGCCACAGTAAGCGGCCGTGTGATCCAACGTTTTGCAATTGCTGCAGCTCATAACCCGTGCTAGAAACAGGCGAACAGATAGACGAACTTTGTCAAGGAGGATATAGTTGGGAAGAGAAGACCCGGCGAAGATCAACCGGAGCGGGCCTGATAGTAACTAGTCTTATCCCCCTCGGTGTTTGGATAACTCGCCATCAATTTCTACGGCCTTTGGTGGTACGAAGAATAGCGTGAAGCCAAAAATACCTTATTGAGCAGACCAATCGTGCAATGTAAATAAACATTACCCATGCCTGAGTTGGAGGAGATAAGTATTGTACATCTATCAAAAAAGAAATTTAAATTTTTGTCAGAATTTAGCTAAATCGCTATTATAAGGTGAATTCTAGTGTACATGTATTAGTAAGAACAAGCTTTAGAATTATTTCTTCTCTTTGCTTCGAAATGCACATCAATTGCTAAACAATTCCAACGATCACCATACGGTTTGTTTCAAAATATGATATGAGTCATTTATAGCGGTAAGCTTGAATCTAGTTGGTACCGCCGCACGGTACTATCTTTGATTTTAGGCCCGAGTTTAGTCCGGCCTAAGACGTTAGTACCTGTCATTACAGAAATGGCTGCATCCTGAAGCCAAATGAAAACAGTGTAAAAGGCCGCCATGTTCCTCTTGCATACATCTCAATAATTTGAATCAACTTTTCGAACTTTATGTGCAATATTATGGCCCATGTTGCAAAAAAATCATATGAGTGCATGTAAGCAAGTTTTATCCCGTACGAAAAACAGGTGTAATCGAGTTTTAAATGCATTTTTTTAAATATTCTTTATCGTCCTATATCTAGAAGGTGCTACACGCTCATTTCAAAATGCCACATCGAAGAGTTATATTGTAGGTTAGCAGAAGTCGAATCATATTGAAAAAAACTGTCGAACGAAATTTTATAATTGGATTCAGAGATGAAAATTGTTTTCGTTCGTTAGTTTACCTATGGCTATCAAAATGAGTGAAGTTTAATTTGCTCACATTTTTTAGTCATTTTAACACGAGGAAAAGAATATATAATCACAATTTGTTCCCTTTTCTAGATTTATCTTCTCTCAAAGAACAACTTAAGCAAGTGGAAGTTTATTTATATTTTTACTGCTTTCGAAAGAGTTCAAAACTAAGATTGAATAAAAAACTGTAAATGAAGCCATGCCATATAGCCTAAGTAAAACTTTTAAATATGACGGCAAACAAACTGTTACAAATATTATCATTTTGATCGTTATTTAAATGTTATCGGAGCTTATTTGTATTGTTTCGTAATTTATAATTTTCTAGCATATCTTGAACGATTTGCATTTCCGCTGTAGTACAAATTTTCGTTTAATTCTTCATGATAGAACAGATATGCTCAGGGTATGAAAGAGCTGTGAAAGCTGAGACTAAACAGATGACTTGGCAAAATTACGCAAAAAGTTGAATACGGAAAAATCGCTTAAATCGTTTCGGAACTTAAGGGGGATTGTGTAAGGTATAATCGGCAAAAAATTGGATACTTTAATTTTTTTCGATGCAAAGATTGTCTTTTGAGTCTGACGCCACATCGAAAACTGTACACCATAACTCAAAATCTACTGGACCAAACGTTGAGACATTTGCACAGTTGTTTTTCACAGCATTTCACAAGTAGTCAAGGAAGCTTTTATTTTTTGGTCGATTTTCGATTTTTTCGTAGTACTTTGAAACCAAAGTCCGATTATTGCTAAAACAACGATTAACATGTTATTGTAATAATATTTAGCAGTTTGCAAAAATCTCTTGTAGTTGCCTGGGCAATGATGTGAAGAAGAAGAACTGTGCAAAATTCAGAACGATTGGTCCAAGAAATTTTGTCTGCATCCAGTATCAGGTTCAATTTGTAAATTTATAATTGTCAATTCATTATCAGACAGATGGGAGACTATAGGAAATAACTAATTATAATTTTTATTAATTAAAATTACTGGACTTTTGGTATTTCAGGCTTGATTGGGTAGTCGTGCTGATAATTTGAATTACTTCATTTTCAGCAAAGTAGGTCTGCCAAATTCTATATGCATGGTTAGTAGACTAGTTGGGTAGGATGGTATAATAAGCCACACCAGGCTAAAATTTCAGGTTTCCATTCCATGGACGACATAATTATCTGAAGCAAATAAATAATTTTTCTGGCATTTTTCATGTGTTGCAGAACAGCAACTGATACAAACTTTTCAAAAGATGTAAGCTTCCACTCTTTTTCTATAAGCATTTGATTTAATTTGGAGCAGTCAGATTTGGCTGAACTGACTACTAAGTGTAATGTTAGAGAAGCTCTTCAAGCCCTTGGAGTGGCTAGCGCCTAACATTACAACTCTATAACGTTCTCGATAGTATGCACCATTGTTAGAAAAATAACGTTTTAGTCAATTATGGATCTTAAATAATAAATTGTTTAAGCGGTTACTCCACTGTAAAATTTTAAAACAATCGATTTTTTATTTATTAGTCTAAAATGTGCTTTAGGATGTAAAATATGATATCCCAAAATATGGAGAACGAAAACGATTCAAAAATATACAAATCTTGACAAACATATGATTACGGCGTATAAGCCAACTGTCAAAATTCACTTTGAGAGCAAATTCTGGACAAACCGTTACTCACCAAGCACAAACGTTGGTAGTAAACGCAAGAGAAAAGTTTTCTCTTTCATTAACTGGTGTGAACTGTATTCAGCCAGTAACGGTTTGTCCGGAATTTCCTTTCAAAGAGAATTTTGACAGTTGGCTTTTACGCCGTAATCATACGTTTGTCGAGAAATTTTCAATTTTGCCGCAACGCTTCTTATGTATAACCCATGTGTACTGCAAACTTTACCCGCGTTTTTCTCGAAACCACTGGCCGGAAATGTAACTCGAACAAATGATTTTTGGTCGCTTTGAAATTTTCACAGTATATTCAAAATTGATTTCTCCAGTCACGTACGCAGGATTAAATTTTTTATTGCTTACCTTTTTATTGATTTTGTGTAGATTTTTATGACATTTTCTACGTTTTATCTCTCAAAACTGCACTGATTTTAAGCGAAATGGCCGCTTAAAATCAAAATATCGAAAAAATCCTACGTACATCGCTATTGACATAAGGAATCAGAAAAACTTAACTTTTTGGCGCTAGGTAAAAAATCACGGGAGATAGATTTCCGACCATGGACCCCTTCCAAAAAACGCTCAAGAAGTGAAAATGCTGCAGAGCCGCCATCTTGTGATGAAATTGCTCGAAAAAATATTTTATTTGATACAATACTTATGTTATAAATCCCATTCAACAAGATGTCGATTCACCATTTTATTGAGCAATAAAAAAATTCTCGAAATATTCAGACTATTAAATAGCATTAACAGTGAATTTTAAATTAACTTTATTGTACAGTTTTTTAACATAGCCGTGTATTGCTGATCAGAACGCAGCAATGCAAATGGCAGCATCATGTTACCGGAAGAAGACAAAATATGCAAAAATTTGTCATGCTTCTCCTGCACACATTTCGTTATTTTCAATCCTCTCTTCGGCATTCTTCTGGATAAATATGGCTCCCTTTGCTCGCAATAAAGATGGAAATAAATAAGCCAGTTTATCAGGTAGGAAAGACAAGCACTGTCGAACTACACTAATAAAATAAAATACCAATTAATGCGTCGAAAACTACGCATTTTCAATAAAAGTGGAATAACCCATTAAGTGGGTAAAGAGTTCGTATCCATAAATGAATACAGCTCTTGTACGTCAACCTGGGTATGCTTTACCCTTTATTTTTCGCAGAACTGTTACAACAAAACGCGTGAAAAATATCCAATCAATAGAATTATTTCTGAATTAAAAAAACATAAAATAACATACATTTCACATTATTGTCTACTTAACTACTTAACAAAATAAAACTGCCAACTGGATATATTTTTGGTGGCTGGATCTTTTGGCTGCTCTAAAAATGCCAAACTTGCGCATATTTGCAACATCCTCAGTAGTTTAAACAACCGTTTTTACGAGCATTGCCGAAATGTTCCGTTTCCGCCACGTACTCAGATGCAGGCCGGTAATTTGCAGGTTCCGCTACGAACCTTAGTTTGCAGGTAAACTCGCTTAAAATTTTTTTTAATGACTTTTCACTCATTATTAAGATCAGTATATCCATTGACATTATCTCATCGAGTAGTTGTGAAATGAATAAAAAGCACCCATTGAATTTCCATTCAAAGTGGATTTTGACAGTTGGCTTTTAGGCCTTAATCATATGTTTGTCGAGAAATGGGCAATTTGAATACTTAAAATGGGTAAAGTTTTTTTACCGTGTTTATCTACCCGATTTTTTTTTTTATTTCCTCGTTCTTTCCTTCTCTCTACACGCTTGATTCCAATTGCACATCAAAGGGTTACAGTAGGGCACATTTGGATAAATTGAGAGCAATTCAGATCAAAGTTGTTTTTGTGAATTAGAAGCAGAACTACAATAGGAATTGTTTTGATTCTTTTCTTTTTGCTTATCGCTAAGAGAATACGCGGGACCATTTAATTCGTTAATATAAATCGATAACATATTTTCACGAATTATTGCCCATATATCTATTGTATCAAAAATCAAAAAAAGTAAATAACGGAAGAAAATTATTGTTTTAGGGGATAGATCCAAACAAATGACAATTGGATATAGATCGTAAAATGCAATATTTTATGAATTTTCCTACACTCGTGGTTAGCAAATTAAATCAGAATGTTAACAGCTTAGAATTTAGCTCCACAAATACTCTAAGCTAAGAATAAATAATTGATTTTAAATATGTGCCATGTTCCAATAAGAATAAAAGCACATAAAACATCTGAACACAAAATATTTTGAGATTTATTGTGAACACAACGGTGATCAATATATTTATTTCGATTTTTGGCATATGCATCAATAGTTCTGAACAACCGGTACATTATTCCAAAACATTGCTTGAACCGCGAATCAGAAAAGAATACGACATAAATATGGAATACGTCATATTAAAATATTAATTAACTCTATAGAAATAATTAAACAGGTATAAGATTCTGTCAGTTGTTGTAATGATCATAAGTTAGTTTGAAGCAAAATTGCGTATAAACGGCACAAATAGTTACAGGGTGTTGGTAAAAATATATTACTAGGATGTTTTAAACTCTCATTTATGTTTTAATGTACTTATTATTTTATTCATAAAATCATAGAAATTTTGTTAGCAAATAAAATCGTTCCAATTTGTATTGATGCATTATAGAAATATATATATATATATATATATATATATATATATATATATATATATATATATATATATATATATATATATATATATATATATATATATATATATATATATATATATATATATATATATATATATATATATATATATATATATATATATATATATATATATATAATAAATATAACACTCGTGAATATAAATGATCATTCTGTCAAAGTTTAATTTTTTGTTTGATCTTTGTTTACTTTTTATTTAAACCTCGCTGAAAAACGTGTATTTTAATTCGCAGGCCTTCATTGATAATTAATCTTTATTTCAAACTTGTGAAAATTCACTTGAAACGAAAATAAATGTTCTCCCCCACGTCGATAGGTATCATGTTCAATTAGAATGACACTCACAGTTCATTTTAAATTCAAATTGAAATATTTTAACCAATATTTTAATCAAAGTTTAAAATCTCGACAAACATATAATTCCGGTTTTAAAGCCAACTGTCAAAATTCTCTTTGAAAGGAAATTCCGGACAAACCGTTACTCGCCAATCACAGATGTTGGCAGCAAACAAAAGAGAAAAATGTTCTCTTCCATTAACTGCTATGAACTGTGTTTATCCAGCGACGGTTTGTCCGGAATTTCCTTTCAAAAAGAATTTTGACAGTTGGGTTTTAACCAGTAATCATATTTTTGTCGAGAAATAACTATCATGGCACCAATTACAACCGATGGTTCAGCCACCTCTAACTCGACGAGCGCCTATTCAATTTATTTTCTTTTGTGCATATTATGTCACTACAAAGTACTGTACATCATCGGCCAACTTTCAACTATCCAACACGTTAAAGTTCTATGTTCAGAAACATATCGGCAACAAGTTGACAAAATTGTCTCAAACCCTATGGAACGATATATTTGACGAAGAAAAGCTATTTTACTGCAAGAAAATATCGGGATGAATTTACTCATTTTCTTTAACTTGAATTTGTTGTTTTTTAACATTGACGTGTAACGCAGATCAGAACGCAGCCATATAAATGACAGCATCGTTTGATTAAAGCTTACCAAATATTTTAGGCCGGTTTAAAAGTTAGTCCGGTTTAAAAACAGTTAGTACGGCTTTGTGCTTACGGCTATAAAGTGCTACCTGTGGAAGCGGTTGCCAAAATGCTAGTGTTAAAATCCGTATCAAAGGAGTTTTGACTGATTCTCGCTCTTCGTCTCTCTCTCCCTATTCTCTGTGAGTCTTATGAATTTCAATGTTTTAATAAATGCCGTGTACACTCAGGTTTTTTTACGCGTTTTTTCGCGGTTTTTACGAGGTTTTTTACGCGGATTTTTCAATTAACGCAGTTTTTGTAAAAATATTCCTTTTGAATGCAAAAGACTTAGAAGATTTTAGGAATGATGGAAGAGACGGGTCTGGAAGCCATTAGGAGGGCTTGCACCTCAACACTATGGGTATCTTTGGAATGGTCTTGACGAGTAGCTGCCAGAAATTGATTTCTGACGCCATTTTGAAATTTTAGATGGCGACATCCGGTTCACCGAAATTCCCGCATGAAACATCTGTGTAATCATCCGAAATATAAGATCTAATCATAAATCAGAAAAATGCAAAATATTTTTATGTGTTCATCCAGAAGAGTGCGGTGAGAATAGAAGTGAGAGAAGAAAGAAACGTATGTGGTGTGAGTTGGGGGTTTGAATTGATTCAAATTAAACTTATTGCTTAAGTTCAAGTAAATTCAACTGTTTAATTAAAACTATTTGAGTTATAGCGAATTTCGCTAAACTGGAAGTCGCCATCTTGGATTTCAAAATGGTGTCATGCGTCAATTCCTGGCACCTACTCGTCAAGACCATTCCAAAAATACCCATATTGTTGAGGTGCGGCCCATAAGGAGTCCAGACCCGTCTCTTTCATCTTTCTGAAAATCTACCAAGTCTTTTGCATTCAAAAGGACTTAAAATATTTTTGTAAAAGCCGCGTTAATTGCGAAATCCGTGTTTTGCCAAGAGCTTCGTTTTACTACACGGATTTTCGAATTAACGCGTTTTTTGCGCGTTTTTTTCCCCGTGGTACGCATCCCCCGCGTAAAAAAGCCTGTGTGTATTTTCATTTATAGAAATTGCTGTGCATTTATATAAAAAAAGGAAATGGCTGAAATTTTTGTCGCATTTTAATAGTGTCAACAAGTCAACTGTTAAAATAAACGTTCAAAAAAATTCTGGACGAACCGAATTCCCTCCCCTAGGTTGACGGGTTTGACGGTATTGCAAACATCATCACGCAGCATCTGACAAACAACGGCTTCAGGATGGTTATTGCATTACGCCTCGATAGTGGTGCATCGAGGAGACCGAGAGGACTTATGGGCCTTTTGTGTCTTCATACTCCGCATCAGCCCAAACTAACAGCCAGCCAACAGCTTGTGGACATTGGCGAGGCCGACTGACGGATCGCCGTGGATTGACCTGTGTTCTGTGGGCTGTGTTGCATTGTTCATTGTTCTACAGCTTAATGGTAAGGTTTGTGGGCACAGCTCGCAATGGGGGTCATTGCCAGTCAACTTCGTCGTCGTGCACAGGCCAATAAATTAAATAAAGAACGAAGTAGAAACCTGTTAGTTTTTGGTACTAGTGTACAATGGTTATGTGCTAGTCATATGTCTATCTGTGTGTGTTCGTCTCAGAATTTGTGAAAGCTGGGTCAGGGAATGGATGCAGAACTGGTGCATATGATAGAATAGTTGGTAAATCCAGTGTTCAATTTGTGCATTCGATACTATTCATTCGGGAAGATTGGATTGGATTGGACGTACGTGAATCATTCATTTCCGGTCAGCATAGCATGATTAAATCCTGTTTTTGTTGTAGTTCTGATAGTTTGCTTTTCCACTACCGATGTATACCAAAAATAATACCAGTCAATTTATACACTTCTAGTTAATCTCTTTGCATTTTCTTTCTTTATTTGGCATATTTCGTACCCTTTTACTACTATATCTTAAATTAGTTTCATACTAACACTCACTAACACAATTAATTGTATATTCTCTCATATACACTCACATTCTCTCCCATTCCAAATGTACAAACGTTCGTTTCCTTCGCAATAACACAAGCCTGGCTACAAACGCGAACATGCAATCATCTACACATATTCAAGCAAACCCACCACTCGCGCGATCATGAAACGGTCACGTCCGGAAGTCTACCCTCGGTTATAGAAGCCTAGACTCATACCTTCAATTGGAGCAATCAAACAATGACGCTCATACTCATTAGACAAAACGTTCCACGGCGATATGACCGGGAACTCTAGTTATATGGGAAAACTGACTCTTCTGGCATCTGTATCATACACTAAAAATTAAGCATCAGACTCACATTCCGCGCGCAATCATTCGAGAATACATGCGAATAGCCACACAATTATAACATCGAATTTATGCACGCGTAATTACACACATGCTAGCGCAAGCGACAAACACGTTAACATACAAACGCTCGAGCACTTCGCGATCACACTCTTGCGCAATTAGTCAGCATCCACGCTAACAGACAGATATGCAACCCTGGACTCGAACGCTAAAACTCACACCTTCCACGCACACACCACCACAGGACTCATAATTAGACTTTACATACAATGTCACACGCAATTATTACACGTTTTCGTCTGGCAACCGGAGGAAGTGCATCTCAAACGCAGAACTTATCATTTCAATGATGGTCTTGGATCTGCGTTGCCTGGCACCATAGCTTCGTCCGTCAGGCCAAAGATGTATGAAACCCGCTAGCCACCACCCTCGGCCCTAGTTGCCCATAAAGGGATAAAACAAAATTCTGGACGAACCGAATTATTCACTAAATATAGATCACACGGGAGGATTAAAGCGAAACTGTTCTTATATTTAATGTTAAAATTTGTGTTTGGCTATCAACAGATTCGGTGTTTCCAAGCAAAGTTTATTCAGACAGTGATATTTGTAATCGAATGATGATGATTATTATATTCATTATAATAAATCACAGGACAGCCAATATACACAATTCATTTTAAATGTAAAATGTTTATATCCATGATAATCCGATTCTTTCAAGGAACAAAGATCAAAACCATATTACTTATTTAGTAATATCCATGATTTATAGATAAATATAAAAAAGTGATGATGAAGATTTGAAACTAAACCTTTCGCTGGTCGTGAAGATTGTCGGTTTCGTGGATGATGTGGGGCTCCAAGTAGTTGGGGAATCATTAGAAGAGTTGGTCTACACGCGCAGGAGATTGATCAGCTGGTGATAACCTGTCATAAAACACAGGTGGAGAATATACCATCGACTTAATGCGTGATATAAAGAAGTTGCACGTGATAATCGATTGAATTTTATTGGTCACGTCGATTAAGCTTGTGAGAAGACGACAAGAGCGACCAAAGCTTTGGTCAGATTCATGGGACATCGGAGTGTATCAAGTGACTTTTAACTGCCCACGTTTCGACTCAATGCGAAGCGCAATGCTTGATATTAGCGGGGTAGAAACCATCCAATATAACATTTTCCACAGAATACATCAAGATTAAAAAAGGCACATTATTAATGGAGTCATTGTGTAAATTAGCGAAAATGGCGGGATGATCAAGCCAGTGATTGAATGGAACTGCGGGTAGTTGGCTTCGATGCACCGGAAGTGGGTCATCGAGGCGCTAGTATATGGGACGCCACACTCTACGCCAGACCGACCCTGACATCTGACCGGAAAGTCCGCGAACAGACTAGTTCCACTGCCGGGGAATCGAGAGCGGGTAGTAATCGGAGTGCCAGCGAACTGCATGCTACGCTCTATCCGGAACCGCCGGACCGACGCTTGCGCCTAGTGGTTGGCCCGTTCAGTAGGATTGATTCACCACCGATGATTATTCGCCTAAATTGTAACAAAACTGGGAGCTAAATGACTATCGAACATCGGTTTCGGGAGAAATTCTGCCGCCAAGGAATTCTCAGTCGATGTAGGGTACTCACTGCCGGAGACATCCGAATACATCAAAGACAAAGTTAAGTGCTACAGCTACAGGGCTCGTCACAAACACCCCAACCCCACCAACTGAAACCGCCCTGCACCAACTGCCCCGAAGAAAAATGTAGCCGGTCAAAGTAATTTTCTTTTTCAAAAACGAAATCAGAATAAATTGAAGTTGCTCAAAAAAAAAAAAATATTTTGCTCCTATTCACTCAGCACAGAAGCGAAAAAGAACACATTTCAATTTATTATTTCCACAAAGGTTAGAGCCATAGAGTATTCGCAAAACGTGTGACCAGGCGAAACGATCAATACAAGACTTCTAAAGTGGACAGAATTTTGTAATGCTAGCCACTAACACCTGTAAGTAGGGGTTTGCCCGCTACTTGGGTACTTATTTGCCCGGCGCACCCTTCTTTTCAGGGCGGCCTAGGTGCTCCTACCGGAATTTCGGATTTTCGTATAATAAACAAAAAAGAAAAAAAAGCAAACTAAATTTACCGACTTTTATTCTCCTCTCCTCTGTGCTGCATTCTGCCGGTGAAACTAATCAGCTACTTTTGGCGATGGGGGAAGGCGAAGGTTTATCCGACCGGCCGGGACTCCGACGGCCGTGTTCTCCTGCTGGTACCGTTGGCTGCTATCGCAGCGCTCCTTTCCAATCAGCCAGGGAGGTGAGCAAGGTTCTTTTGTTGGAACCTCCCTAGCGACGGGGCGATTAATCGGCGGGTCCACCCACTCCCCGTGAATGGCCCAGGTAGATACCGCAGTAACCTACCTCAGGGGGAACCTTTGTCCGCCCTGCTTCGTTCTCCTTGTCGATTAACTGTGGAGGAGAGCTAGGCTCGTTCGGTTGATCCTCCACAGTGAGAACGGTACTGGTGTCACTTGGGTCCTTTTTATTTAGCCGGGGAAGCGAGTGGCTTCTTAGCTGTTAGCTTCCCGTTCCGGCGACCCTACACCAGGACTTTTCACGAATGCCCGGACCACACACCGGCACTATTGACGGATTTAATTTGCCGTCGCACCCGCTCACTGAACTGAGTTACGGTGGCGGGAAACTGTCCCGAAAAAAAGAAACAAATTTGGGACGTCTGTTCCTGGCTGTGGTCCGTCACTATCTAACTCGATGGCCGCCTTCCGCACTCGACTATGACAAACCGCCAACCGCCTTGTCGCACAGCTGTCATCGGTGAGCAGCATAACCAACGCACACTTTTTGCAAGAGGAGAGCGGTTGCCTACCTAAGCCCTATATTACTAATTCACAAACGTAAAACAAAAATTATCTAACCTATCTGTACGAATAAAACCGTTCACAAACGCGAAAATGAACAAAAATTTGCAACTAAATGTGAGTGGTACCGAACTGGGACGGGACCTGCGGATTCGTGTTTTCTTATTCTTTATTTTTGTTTGTTATATCTTACTTTTTCGATTCACACACACTAATACTTGGTGTAGCTCAAGAAATGACATGACTTTTTTAAAGAACAAACAAGAATTGAACTTTCAATTTTTTTTTGTGAATCCATTATCAAGGTCCAAAAATTGCGGTCGTAGTAAAGCGAAAAATCCGGAGATGACTTTTCACCATTTTCCGGTGAATCCCGATTTGTGAGAACAGTGGGAGAAGTTCACAAGAATTAACGATCTCGAAATTAATGAAAGCACTATCATCTCCACTATCATTATTGATCTAATGATTAATTTATTGAAATATTTGAAAAAAAGTTAGCATTTACTTAATTTCAAATAGAATACTCCCCATATTAATCACTCTGAGGACAGCCGGTTCAATCTGACATTTGCGTGCTGAATCAATTTGACACGCGTTTTTTTTTCTTTCCGCAGGTCCCGTCCCAGGTACCCAACAGCGATGAGCATAATTTTACGTAAACAATACACTCTACGGAGTGTATACGCAAAAAAGGGTATATTTCCACCCAGTGCTAAATTGTTACCCTGAAGGGTTACACACCATATCATATACTTACTACTCGTAGGATTTTAAACAACATTTAACACTTCTGATAAAAGATTATTCGTAATTACAATAACTCATTTTGTTTTTTATCACAAATTGCAGTAAGCACAAAAAGATGCGCGCCTCCATCAGCATACCGAGCAGCGTAAGCACGGCCGAATTCTCGCGCAGTGTCAGTATGCCAGCAGATCGCCATATGAGTAAAACGCTCCATAGCTCAACCAGCTGCAATACCCCGACCGTAAATTCGGAAGCAGAGTAAGTAGTTTTTCTATCATCGCATCCCAAATAAATATTTGTTCCAAGTTAACGTTCGAAATAGGCCCCACCCGCCGTTCCATTAATTTGCTCATGTTTAACAATAGTTTTTTTTTCGTTATTGTGTTTCTGTCGATTTGTTTCTGTTCCTGTTCTGTTCATTGAACTCATCACCTTATACAAAACAATAACAACTACTACTACCACCACCACTGCGAGTAGCAGCACACCGCCAACATTCGCCTCAACGCGATCAGCCTCCATCCGGAAGAACAAACATCTCGCCCACCTGACACCGATCCAAATGCCCAATCACGTCAGTAGCATTGGGTGAGTACCAGTACCAGTCTTCAGTCTTTCCACACACGCATCTTCTAAAGGAGCAGATTCCGTCAGCGTCAATTTTCAATTCGTTGCTCACTCATTTTTGTTGGTTATGTTTTACCAAATTTCCTTTTCAATTGTTTTGGTTTATTTTTGGTTTGCATGTCGAATTAGATCAAACTTTATATCATCACTTTATTCCGTTTCGCAGGAACCTCGCCGAAACTCCTTCGTTGGAGATTGAGTCAATTGATCCAACGCCGGCAGGTTTCCAGCTGAATCGACGGAGCTCATCGGGCGGACTGCTATCACCTGAGGTATGAATCAATTATTTTCTCACCGTCCTATTAAAACTTGACCTACTAACTGCCCCGCTTCAGGTTGAACTCCTATCCAGCTCAAGCAAATCCCCACTGCTGAACGGTGAGGCAAACGAAAGCGACGGATTCTATCTGCTGAAGAAAGATTCCCAGCGGCGAGCTACCCTGCACAAGGTTCTCGATCATGACGAGCGCAAAATCTGCCAGGTGTGGATGGAAAAGATCGTGTTCGATCGGAAGGAAGCCGTCGTCATCAGTTTGTCCCATCTGGAAACACTGATCCGGGCACTGCGCACGTACATCACCGAGCAGAAGAAGGAACAGCTGGAGGCCGTGATCAGTGGGTTGAAGAAAAGTCTCGATTTCGATTCGACGGCTATCGATCATCTGCATCTGGCGATGTACTCGTTTCAGGATGCGGTCATAACGGTGCTGCGATCGCACAACATCAAACCGCACTGGATGTTTGCGTTGGACAATCTGGTGAAGAGTGCCGTTCAGGCGGCGATTATGATTCTGTCGCCGG
The DNA here is from genome assembly GCF_030247195.1 of Topomyia yanbarensis. Lineage (NCBI taxonomy): Eukaryota > Metazoa > Arthropoda > Insecta > Diptera > Culicidae > Topomyia > Topomyia yanbarensis. Next base: position 196,413,850 of record NC_080670.1, read on the forward strand.
GTTAGTTTGAGGCTTGAGATATTTGTGAAAATGGAATCTAATTGACAGTGGGGTTTTTTTTCACAGAACTAGGTCGAAACCTGGCTGGTCAATTCCGTAACGATGAGGATGATGACGACGACGATGACATAACCGGGCGACGAACAGCTGGTGGTAATGCTATTCATGGTGGTCATGGTGCAGCTATCGACGACGAAGATGATGATGGGGAGTTGTCTACTTCGGGAGTGGGTACCGTGAATTCGGTTACACTGGCTAAACCGGCTAAACTAAGCCGGTCGAAGGTGGTCAATGACCAAATAATGGCACTGAGGGCCGAGAACATAAGACTGATGGAAGATCTGTATGAATCTCACAAAACGTATAACGGGGTCTTCCGGACGGCCCTAGAAGGGCAGTCCACGGGTGTGGAAATGGTGCGTACGTTAGCTGCGCAGCTCGTTTCGGTTGCCGGTCGGTGCGATAGTCACATTTCGCAAGGGTGAGTTGTTTTGTTTCTTGGCGAAGTGTGTTTTTGATAAATGAAGCAATTTTATTCTAGGTATGCCAGTGACCTAACGGACAGCCCCGGTGTCGTAGATGAAACGGATGCTGCTAATAATAATTTTCTTCGGCCTCCCAATGCGCGCCTTATGACAAGGACCGGACATGATCGAAGGACACTGGTTCATGCTGGTCCGGCTTCTAATCTTCAAAATTCAGAAGTCGAGAGTGAACCGGATGCTAGATTGGATGAGTGGCTAGATCAACACGGATTCAATCGGATTATTCGCCAACTCATCCATGGGGAAGAGTTTAGCTACGATGATTTTCTCTATCACACGGATCAGGAAGATGTTCGTCGAATTGGATTAAAGTGAGTCAGATACTTTTTTTTTATAATTTACTAACTAATATTATAACCCCACAACAAGAATCGGCGTCGAGGTTCGGCTGTGGCGCGCCATTCGTGACCATCGAAACGCCCATTCTCGCGCACCCTGGTCTCCGTTTCCAGCGGACGGTGTTCCTCCAATTCTCTCCCAACCGTCAAACTCCTCCTCATCACTAGCCACGGTTCTGCTAACCAATGGGGTCGGAACGAACGATGAATTCCGACAGCAGCAGCAGCAGCTAAAACCGATCTCCAACTCGAGTAGTTACGATTCGAACCACTCGCTCGGGACGAACGCTTCGTCCGAGTATGATTCCTGCCCGGGAATGGATTCATCCTGAGGTAGTGAGGTTGCCACCACCAGGCGGAAGCGATCCGCCGATCAGGCTGCAACTAGCAATACTATACGAGAGAAAACCATGAGGCAATATAACCAGTGATTGCAGGCGAAGGCTGAGCCCAAGCAGGCACACGCACAGCTATATCTAATAGATACATATTTAAGGTAAGAAGAACGCTCCTCGTTACAATCTCACTCATGGAAGCAAAGCGTGACGAACCCGCGAATTAGTAGATTAGTAGATAGGAGAGCTGTACTAGGACGTTAGGCTATTAAAATTTCGTTAGGACGTAAGCACAAACATGTACTCGGAAAATCAACGACAAAAAGATCAGCGCAGCTTTCTTCGAAAGAGTTCCTTATTTTTTCATAACAAACAAGGTTTGTTATTTTGCGATATGTTTATGTTTCCCTTTAGAGTTTTTTTTTTCGTTTTTGGCATCTGAATCCGTTGATATTGTGAAGCGATATTTTGTAGATAGGAATAAGCTAAAATCTGATTTTGCTGCGCAATAGTAGCTTTTAGCAGTTGCCATATGTTTTTTCACCGTGCTTGTATATGTCGAAACAGACATAAATGGTGGCGTTTACAATAAATTGTGTCCAAGCTTGATGGTTGGTGCCTGCATACATAATTGTGTAACGTTCCACGTCGGTAGTTTATTGTTTGTTTCACACAGAACCGAGTGCAGATATCACGGTCCCTATAGCAACGATTATTGTGAAGGTAAATAATACACGTTGCCATAGCAACGAACGACAAAATTTGAAGATTAGATCGTAAGTAACAAAGAACGATTCTCTTTGGGGTCGTTTCGACATTTACTACTCAACTCTTTGCATAATATTCTAGTAATACCGGAATTAAACTAATTTCTTCAATCAAAGTCAAGAAAAAATCCATTTTCCACCGTGTAACGTGTTTTATTGTACTTTATTCCACTGAATACAATATCGATTCCACAGAGAAAAAACTGATCAAAGGTTTAGTTTAGATGTTTCTAAATAATACTCGTTCTGCTTCGATGCTCGCGCATCTAAGCTTGGGTACGATCAAATAAATTATAATATTAAGAAAAAACGGACCAACCGAGTCGGTTTAATAAATAAATAAGTTATAATAAACTCAGCGAAACACCATCATTGACGAATGCCACGGGCTGCCGAACTCACGACGGACAATAGGAGCCTTATCGGGTGAATGTCGCGATACGAACCGCCATTCTACTTGCCCAGTAGAATCTTACGGGTGGCTCCAAAGTTCAGCCCGGCCTGGGTTGCTCCCTTGTTGGAACCGGCCTGCAGTCCGATGAGTCCTTCGCCGGCACGCAGCTGCTCCTCGGTGAATTCACGGCGGTTTTCCTCCGACGGGCGCGGACCAAGGTACGGGCCGCGGAATTCCGGGTGGCGGTAGCACTGGAATGGGAAGGTAGGAAGATGTGTTTTAGTTTGTTGGTGAGAGACTTTTTCCGGTTTTTAGATCTTGAATTTAAGATTTTCGCAAGGTATTTTGTAAAATAAAACATCTGATCTCAAAATATTTTATTGTAATTTGATATGCTTTTGCAGAAAAAGTTGAAAAGGTGACATCCAGCTATCCGAGCTATATCCTTTAATGACAACATGCGAAAACCATCGTTTAAATGCATCAAGGTAGGCCTGGTAACCATCGTTGCAGAAAACTTCAATTCAGAGCAGACGCCGAGAGAAGACGTTTTTAAATAAAACTGTATATTGCTTTGGTTAGCTCATTAGGTCATCAGTCAAGACTATTCGCACGGATTTAAGTGATATTAGAAGTAATAACGAATACAAAGGTACTGATGGAAAAAAAACTAGGAGAATCCATCCATGTGACGTAGAGCTACCTCATGAAGTTGTTGTTCATCAAGGACGATTTGTTAGAGATGGTGACCTGTAAAAAGTCGCAAGTATCGAGTATAGCATGGCGGTCGATAGATGGGAAAGCCGTTTCTGATGAAGTAAAAAATGGTGCGTGAAATGTGGGGATAGGTTGAGAAATTTGGAATTTGGTCATTGAAGAATAGAAGTCATGTGTTACGCTTACAGCTGGACAAGGACAGTGATACGGTAGAATACGTTGTCATGGTGACGGAACTGGTTGGTCCTGCTGATTTTTTTTGTGTACCCAATTGGAAGTCAGTGAGTTGCTTGCCATCCACTAGGTTGGTGCCATTTTATTATCAAGTGTACACAGTTTCTATGACATTCTGATACCTGCCTCAATGCGGAAATGACGAAGCACTAAGAAAGCTCTGTAGACAATCGAAGAATGTCAGCCAAGCAAGAGAGACACTACCGGCGGGATTGTAAAAAATTGAGAACGACAAATTGGAACAAACTTTAAAACAGAAAAAGGAGAAAATCGTGCAAGACGAAAAAAATTCCGTTTTACCACATGAGTGGCGGAGTTTAGCGACAATGGGTGGTGTTTAGGCTCTAGCTCCACATCTCAGCCACTAATCGAACATCATAACTATTAGCCCGGCTATTGGTTATCAGGTCCTATCACAAAGAACTGTTTCTGGAACAATTGTGAACGAGGAAGCTGAACGGAGGAATGTAACATTGAAGTGAATTTTCTGCGTGCAGAAGCTGAAGGGAATCCTGCTGTCAGCGCGTAAAGATATATGGTGGAGACTCTACTGTTTACATTTCAATCCTTCCCGATGCAAGGTACTGAAGGACGGGCACGTGGTAGTCGTTCGTAATCAAAGGAGATACCCATATCAACTAAAGCAATATGAAGCAGCGACAGTAGCAGGGCACTTTTCAGCATTAGCTGCGGATGCTGTCCTGCGTATGGTTCGCACTGATCTTTGTGGTCCAATGGATGATTCTATCCCTAAAGAAAATCTATATGGTATGACACACTCCCGATATTTGAATCTACCCTCGGCACGATACTGTACCTGGTCCAAAGTTGTTTCCACTAAACCAGTATTAGAGTGATTATGTGGGTGAAAAGAGAACAGCCCTGACCTTTTACTCAGTAAGGGGAATGGGCGCGTTGTGCCAGTTTGGTCGAGGCACATTTTGGATTGTGAGCCATTGAATGCATGACGCGTAAAAGTGGCTGTGCCGATGACAATCACTGTCAGTGATCAATCGAAGATTTTGAAATGGAAACAGGTACGTCGTTAAATTTATGTTTAGTCTACATAGTCACAATTCGCCAACAGCTTCGGATCACCAAACTATAATATATTTAAAAGTACTTAATATTCAAGTGTTTATATCACAAAAAATGACTCCATATTCCTGTTTCATATCTGTTAAACCATTCTGAGTGGCCAAAATATGTTTATCTATACGTAACAGTCATCTTTTTTCTCTCTGTATCATTTTAATTATCATTTTTTGTTTGTGGAAAAGCGGACAAGTAATCGGAGAGAAAAAAAACCTGCAACAGATTACAGAAAAATCACATTCTAAGATTTATCATTTATAATCATTGCACTTATAACATAACGTAACATAACAATTCGCTCCCTCCCACTGATAGCCGCTGCATTTTAACGCTGTACCTAAATGTACCCCACCCCTTCTTTGGAGCCGTGTGAAGACGAGAATTCGGCATTTATCGACCTGGCACCTTAACCATGATTCAATTTAGAGTTCCTAGTAAGAGTAGGAAAAGATGGTATAGCCAGTTTGCTTATAGCTTTCGTGGGAGCAGGTGTCAAAGTTGGCGTGGAGTACATTTGTACCCCAGTGTACGGTTGCCGTAAGTGTTTCGTCAGGATTCGTTCTGTCCGTGCGCATGTGACTCGTGACAATACCAGTTTAAATACTGGTTGTTTTACTACATCAGTAACAATTGGTGTTATATAATCGTTTTTAATCATTTATTCAATTAATTTAATTTAATTTTGAAGTAGAAAAAAATCGTTCTCATTTTTGCTGATTTTTATTGTTTATTTTTTAAAGTTTTTCAAAAAAATGACTCGCAAGCATAATTTGCGCACAGTAACTGCTGTAACAGTAACGTTGTGTATTACCAATGTACTACTGGTCAGAAATATTTTCATTTCAATTTCCATCCCATTTCGTGGTATTTTTCAAAACCCGATTTTTAAACTTTTACTCTTCCAAATAATTGCACTTTTTCAAGAATATCGAAATTCCATTTTATACCGTTTCCAGACCATTCTTTCAATTTCTAGAACCATTTGATTTTTTCAAATCGGTTGAAAATTTGTAAAGTTATAGTAATTTTTATGAAATATCAAAACAGCGATTGTTTCATCTTTTTTTGTTCAAACCAATTTATCATTGATTCAATAAATTCCGTACTTTCACTTACACAGCTGTTTTTGCAATTAAAAAACGAAGAAAAGGATGCATTATACATATCTTTTGCTTGGATTTTTACCTGCGAAAATTGCAATTAAACGCGTGGGGTACATTTGTACCCCAGTGCAACGTTCTAGGGTGGAAAACGCAAGTGCAACGTTCTAGGGTTAAGACAGGAAGTTATAGGTCGTGATGGTGCTGCCATTTACCAATAACAGTACTACTGTTGACTGCATTTTGCGAAACATTTTATATCAATCCTGATTTATAACGTGTGGCGATCAAAGTAAGCTGTGTGCGCGAACCGAGATTTTTTTTTCATTTGACGTTTTTGATTCTGCATATTTCCTATGTTTTAATAGAGTAAGAATTGGTGAAGAATGTTTTTAATGGCATTTTAAAATAGCGGCGACTGCGTTTAAATTTCCGCTACAATGACAGGCCTGAAGTGAAAGCAAGAAACTCCGCGTTTATCTACGCAATGTCAAAGCAAATCCACCCAACATCATCACCATGGTCGTGAAGAGACCTGTCGATTGATTGATCCAGCTACGGTTTCATCGATTTGCAACCCGGGAGGTCATTCTGGGCAGATGAAATATTTTCCGACTTGAAATGAGTACGCTACAATATGAGCACCGCAGCAATCTCGATCCATTGTTCACAGAAATTTTTGCTTCATTTTTCTTATTCATCCAACTTGGATGCTGTCGCAGATTTAAACGATTGATACACGGTTCTCACGGCTATTTGTGTTGTATCGGGAAAGTCGCCCTACTCGCAACCTACACTCAAATGTAAATGACGGTATGTATAAAGAAAAATCCACTCTTGAAAGTAATGAAATAGAATATTATAATACACTAAATACTCGTCAGTTCCATGCGCACTTATTCGTGGCAAGGAATCGAAAGCTTGATAATAATACTGGTATAAATTTGATACTCGTATTATAATTGAACAGGGCTTGCCGACGGGAAAATGACATCGGAATGTACCGCTAGGACTTTATCATTCTGAAATGGGTCATTGGAAAATCGACAGAGCTAACACCTTCTACATCCCGAAATCAAATTGTTTGCATGCGGAAATCAAACCACATGCAGAAAACATTTTTTCATATTCGCTGCCGGCCAGTGGGATTTGGAAGGTTAACACACACAGAGTCGTAGCGTGCGGTTGGCCAAGTTGGCCCCCGCCAAGGGCGCACTGCCTCGGAGGGGCGCCAAAATCATGACCGACTTTATAATTTTTGTGAGGATAAATCTTGAAATAAGCTAAAATAATGTGTCAGTTACAAGTGAACTGAACAATGAAATAGAAGAAAATGTAAATACCAAAAGGTTGCAAAACTAATGCCGTTTTTGCTCGCGGAGAAACGGGGTTAGGTTCTAACTCCAACTACTGTTTCCCCACTTGGGGACCATCAGAATGCTACTCTTCCAAAATATCATGATTTGTCGTGGTGAGTGGTGTAGCTCTTTTGAGTTTTATGCAAAAGTGCATAAATCATCTTTAAAGGTAACGCTTTAGATTCATAAGACCCTAGTTCATATGGACTCTCTCATAATAGGCATACCTATTTCTCAGCATTCTCAATGCAAGAGTCATCCTCACGATTCTCGGTACAACAGCCTAACAGGTATTTTGTCCCGTCCAGTGCGATTTCCATTCAAAAACCTTCGCTTAATGAAGCAAAGGAATCTTGAAACAGCCAACCCCGTACTTCAGTAGATCCACACACAATTTCGAGTCGATGACCCCCCCGTCGATCTCAACTTTGTAGGCGGACATTTAGACGCGAAAGTGCTTCATACAAGCCTTGTCGTCATTAGCGTCATTTGCTTGCTTTAGACAGAGTATCAAAATTCTGAACTTATCTGGACGACGTTTTGGGATATCTGTCACTGTTGAATATGCCTGCGTTAGTTCTTTCAAAATCTTTACGATACCTAGCGGATTATCTTTTGTCCGAAAAAAGCTTAAATATAGTCCAACCGAGTTTAATCAATGTTGTTACACCGGAAGTCGGATTCTGGGTCTTTTCAGTAGTTTACTTATACCCGGGCCTAAAACCCGACACAAAGTGAAAACTTAAAGAATACGAAGCCAGAGACAGGAATTACGGAAGATATAATAATTTGAAAGACAAGCCAAAAAATAGTAATGCAAACATGTGGGGATTCGCAAGGGATGACATTTCAAACGGTTTTCAAATGAAACTGTTTTGAATTTCGTGAGTTAATCCGTAGAAATGCCAGAAATGCGTAGATCTACGGGAAAATCCGTAGGGTTGGCCACCCTGCATATACAATATTAATTAGTTTTAATTAGAAAAACTCTAGAAAGAGAACTGCGGAGACTCCATTTTGGATCGTTTGGATTCGCGTTTAGCTGTCAAAAAACGAATCCAATCGAACATTGCCTATCCTTATAACATTGGACGTGTTGCCATACAATGCCGGGGCATACGTTGCCAAAAATGCTGTTTTTCTCTCCGCAGTTCTCCTACTATGAGTTTTTCTAGGCTGGAATAGCATAACAACAAGTTCGGTGACAGATCTCAGCAGAGAAACTGTGAACCCACACGAGCAGAAATATTGACAATAAACCAGTTCTGGAGAAAATTTAGAATAGGACGTAAGTAACATTGAGAGCCTCTCTTTGTTTACTTTCTCTTTCGATTATTACGACGTCACTATAACACTTTGCCCTAATTTTCCAGCCCATATCGAAAGACGATGGTTTTTACTAGAATATTATGCAAAGAGTTGAGTACTAAATGAAGAAATGACTGAGTAATAAACATAAGAGAAAGACCTCAAAGAGAATCTCTCATTGCTACTTACGTCCTATTGTAAATTGTCTCCAGAATTCTTGATCATTGAAAATATTGATTCCACAGAATTAAAATGGGACAAAAAATCCTAAGATGAAAATAGTCTGGTACGTACACGGTACCGATGGGAAATTGGCCAAACTTCACCGATTCTCAACATCGTTGGATGGAAACCGGGTCATAAACCCTAAGTCCTAGATCGCAGAGTCTAACGAATCAAAATTCGAAGCCTTCTAGAGCAGATTTCTGGACTCTTGGGTCCAGATTCTGACCTTTGTGTAGTGATTTCAACAGACACAGAGAAAAGATACAGGCCAGTTTGAAGTGAGAACCTGTGACTAATGTTTTCGACTGTTTATCGAACCGGCACCTAATGATGCCACAAGTACAGATTTTTCTAGAAAGGTACAGATTTTTGAAGCATTTTTGGTACAGATTTGTGTAAAAAAGTACAGATTGGTACAGATTTTTTGCATGACAGCAAGTTAAAATAATTTAACCCTGCGATGCATCCCAGTAAACAGCAGGTAAACGTTTAGTTGGGCAGCCATTCCACCAACGACACGACTAGACACTTGTATTCCAAAACTGTATCATGAATATGACTACCCCTCAGTGACTCAGGTAACTGGTACAGTCAAATTTGAAATTTCTTGAGAAAATTAGGCAATCCATGAGACGTTTCTGATCAGCTGATTATTTCTTCTTTACTTATTCTGACGTTACTCCGAGGGGTGTGACGTCCGACAATATCGTTGATTCGATCCAACATCAAACGAATCGGACTAACAACGTTGTTTGTCGGACGAGTTTTTCTGTTCGCAGGAGTATACTTGTTGACAGAACCCACCGCTGAATTGTCAAACAAACGTCTAATGGATTGCCTAATTCATGGAACTAGCAACCCTGATGGAATTGTTATTTATTTCAAATAATTACCATCGCAGTCCCTGGTTACGATGGGGAAAATAAACAAACTCAAAGCTTTACAACGGAATAGATCTTTCCGTTAGTCCTTGCTTTATGCTGTTTTCGGTTTTAGAATCGAGTCGCCCTAGGTTCGCTCTAATGTTTACAGTTTCCATATAAAAGTGACAGCTCCGAGCGAACCTGGAGCAACTCTGATTTAAAAACGAAATCAGCATTAGTTTTTCTTATTTTTAATCTAGCGTAAAGCAAAAAGTGTAAGAAACGTTGAGTGACTGGTCAGGAAATGTCTATGAAGAAGTACAGTACTTTGAAGACTCTAGATAAGGTAGGATTTTGTTAAAATAACATCCGGTAAAAACTTGATTACAACGATCATTTTTATTCACAGAGACAAAAATGGGCAAACTGCGTCTTGCGTTCCACGAAAATTTGAAAACACTGGACTTAGTCACGCTCATCTACAGCACATAATTTCCTCTGGATGTACGATTTTCCTATATTTAAATAAGTAAATCAGGACAATGAAAAGCGTTCATCACCTCTTCACATCACCAGATCAGCATGATCTCAAGGCGGAACAAGTTTTAATCCACATTCACTAGCAGTCGTTGGATTCGGTGTGAAACAACGTTAAATCCACAAAGCTGAATAAGAGATGGTCCTAGACGAAATTTTGAATGTTGGTAATTCCTGCCCACATCATTTGCTGTAGGCCTTAATCTGTGTATTGCTCTGCTTTACGATGCATTTTTCAGACGGAAAGTAATCGCATTCCCAAACTTTGTAGGAAGAAAAACGTGGGTACTTTAAGTTACATTGTTTCACTATAATATTGCATGTTTTGTATAAGATGTACTGCGTGTTTTGGGTTAGACATACTGAAATTAACATGAAGTGTGTGTCAATGAAATAAATAATGTGATTTGATAGATAGCAAATTGTGTAACATCAAGATCCTGGTCTATTGTCTCATCTCAACTCTGTCGGTATGATATACTTCCATTCAGAATGAATTTTCTCTGTCATTGTGATGACTTTACAACAGCCAGTAAAATAAGATATTGTACTGAAGAACGACAATTAAAGATCAATTTCCCATAGCCGTCGCAGCATACCCCAATGTTCTTTAAGAGATAATTCAAAAATTATGTCACGTCATTAGAGGGTGGTATGACACATTGTTTCATTTTGCGAGAGAGTAAGCCAAAACGTGACATAGTCAAGTTTTACTGAAGAAAAGTACATAATTTGCAATTTGTTCGGGGGGTCATAGAATGTAGCAATATGTGGGGTGAGGGGAGGTTCGATATTGGGAAAAATTTTCACACTAAATTCATGAATGATCCCTTATGTGGTTTTTGTTTGAGGCGAAACTGAGTCAGTTCCTAACCCCAACTGCTGTCAAAATGTATGAACTGACAGCGGTTGGGGTTAGAACCTGACTCAGTTTTAGGTTCAAGCGAAATCGTCATTAGTGACTTCAGACATTGAAGAACTTCGAACGTGGCTGTCATCATTAAACATATTCACCAGCAATATTTTTCCAGAGCGTTTCCAGGCAGCAATTCTAAATCATTGTTGGATTTTGGAAAATTTACCTTCAATAATGATTTATAATTAAAATTTTTATGTTTATTATAGCATGAGTCATTCTGCCAATACGCACAGAACAGTCCTATACGCAAAACCATCATATCGAGAAAATGCGCCCATAAGTTTTTTTTGTTTTATTTTGTACCCAGGAGAGTTGCGAACGATTCACAACTACACTATGCTCTGTCACCCCGCCTCCCCTAATCATTTTCATTGATGCCAATTTCACCAAAAGTCGAAAAAAATTGAAAATACTAATATGTATAACAGGTAAATGTTTTCTGTAGCTTTCATCCGAAATGCATATGGTTCTGGTATGTGGGTATTTTTCATATGGGTCTAATATGCGTTGTTGCTTTTTTGTACATTTTTTTCAATCAATAATTTTCAGTTTTGTTTTAAAATCTCGATTGGCCACGGCTTCATTCCGGACGTCTTTCGCTTTTATAGTCGGCTGAATAAATACAAATCGTTTAAAAGGAGAGTTAGTTTTGAGGCTTTGTATGGCACATAACCAAGTGGTTCTCCGCAAGAACCATCGGCCGAAATAACATTTCCCAGTACCAACCATGATTGATTGTTTTCTTAAAGCATTCTCCGGTGGCTTCACATTTTTAGGTCGTTCCGATGCGGACAAATGGTAGATTTGAAATTCGCTGTTCACCCTTCATTCGAGAGATCAAATTGATGATAGGTATCACGTGACCTCTACTGAATAAGACATTCATTGTCATCGAAGCGACCCTCTCTTTCAGTGAGTCTATAATTAGATCTTGAAAGTACCATTTGCCGAATTAATCAGGAATTTAATCAGTCCAATTACAATTTGAATTTTCACGAATATCAGAAACTCTCTCTCCTACACTTCTTCTCCTCGAAAATAGATCATACAAAGTTTAGTGATACAATTCCATGAAAGTATAGCGCATACTAACGTCTACTTTGGAATGACATCTAAAGTTTGTACCACATTGAATTCTGTGTTTCGGTCAAAAATATTTTCCTACCATCTGTGATAACTAAAACAGGAATAAATCTGTGATAAATTTCCAAAAAATCTGCGAAAAATCATAGTACCAAAATCCTGCGAAAATTTCATCAAAATGCCAAAAATCTGCAATCTGTGATCGAAAATTGTGTCTGCACCAGTTTGTCCATGGACCAGTATTGTAACGTTATAGCCTGCGTACAAGTTTTGCAGCAGTGCATTTTCGCATAAGTATTCCTGGTTATCGCAAGACAATTGAACGTACAAGCTTACGGTTTACCACAGATACCATTCCCGAAACCGGCTTTTTGTTCCAGCAGAATAAGTTAAATCAGTGCCACCCGGAAACCTCGGTCGTATTCCCGACAGCGCTGGGGAAGTATGCGAACGGCAAACTGAAAAGAATCTGCCAATAAGTTCAGGAGGAACAATAAATCAATCACAAAAGCTAAAATAAGTTACCATCGAAAGAAATATGCTAAAGAATTATTTTTGTTTGAACCAACTAGAAATTTTGCAATCTTTTGAATCGCGAATCAATCTTTTTTTTCTTTTAAGCGAGTTAATTTCTGTTGCTGTTGCTGTAAACATAACAAGGTCGCTATTCAGTAACTAACAATCAAACGAAGAAGTATTGCTGGAGAAATTATTGTTTTGATGGCATCGAGGGGCAACTCAATGTGCTGGTAAATGGCGATAAATGGCTCGGATAACTTTTCACAAGGATATTACATTAAATGTCTGGTCGTGTCGTTGATTCCACCTTTAATAAAACAACCGAATCAGAATGTCTGGTTTGATTACCCGAAATGAAAACTACCTATGCTTAAAATGTGTTTTTTAAACAACCTTATTGTTTGGGTACAGAAACTGGTACAGATTTTTCTATAGAAGGGTACAGATAGAAAAGATTTTTCAACTCCCGGTAGAGATTTATTTGTGGCAACACTGCCGGCACCCTTTCGCGTCGTATACAATCCCTGAAACGGCGAGAAAGAGAGAAGGAAATCAATGGAATAACGGGAAAATATTTCACAAGTAGGCAACGAAAACTATTTCTTCCTTTTCCTTTCCTCAATACCGTACCTCAATAAGTACGTCGCACAGTGGGGCAGAATGCTACTTTCGACGCTCAAAACCTCTAGCGCCCTGGGTATGTATCCTGGAGGATCAGTGTCTTCAGAAAAGTATCTTGGATAGAAATGAGCATTATTTTGACAACTTTAGTTTTGATCTAGATAAGTAGAAACTGATCTACTTTCTTCGGCAAACTTGTTTGTTTTAATATGTTTAGCATATATACCAAAGATACTTATACTCTATAACCTATGTAGATGGCGCTACATGACATTTAAAAAAAGTGCTCGAGAAAATGAATTATTCCATTGTTTTATCATTAGATTAAAATGTTTTATTCCTAAATCTTCGAAAATATACAATAATAAAACAAGTTACAAGGAGTGATATATGTTATTATAATATTTAAAGGGTGTTTTCATCATAAATAATCAAAAAATATGTTTTACAAAATTTGTAATAACCCACAAAGCGGCAGATGGCGGCAGCTGGAATTTTGTTTGTGACTAGTAGAGACCTTTAACTTAATAATCACGAAGAGAAAAAAGTGGGGCAAGCCAGGGCTTTTTTTCGGCAGAGACATAAAATGAGGAGAAAAAATATATCATTCACGTGAAATAAGCCCTAGTTCGCTTGAAAATTTCTGAGTTATCAAAAAAAATTTGAAATTATTTTCTTGTTTTTTTTAATTCAAATATGATATTTCGGACTGAGAAGAAATATATAAAGTAATTTATAATTTTTTTATTCAAATACCTTTAGTTTTCCAAATTGTAGTTCAGTCATAAGGCAGTGATTATTCTCTGCAAGAAATGTTTCGTAAGAACGATTTGAATTAATCCACTTCCGCTGAATTTTTTAATACTTACTGCTAATAAATCAACAACTCGTTTTAGAATATATGAACTTGTTCTTATTATTGTTTTTTTCTTATACTTTTTTTATTTTGCATGGCCTTAAACTAGCTCTTAACGTCTACCAAGATTGGAGTTTCAACAAAATTTCAGCTGCAGGCGCCCATGAGTAATGATTGCGGAATTCGAAAACTGGCTATTTATCGTAGAAATACATCGTTTTCACCTAACCTTAAGGTCTGTAGATAAAAAGCCCCAGCTTGCCCCACTTTTTTCTTTTCGTGATTATAAAGTTAAAGGTCTCTACTAGTCACAAACAAAATTCCAGCTGCCGCTATCTGCCGCTTCGTGGGTTATTACAAATTTTGTGGAACATATTTTTGTAATATCTATGATGAAAACACCCTTTAAATGTCATAATAACATTTATCCTTGAAACTTGTTTTATTATTGTATTCTCTCGAAGATTTAGGAATAAAAACTTTTAATCCAATGATTTTTTGATAAAAAAAATGTAAAAAATCATTTTCTCGAGTTCTGTAAATTTCATGTAGCGCCATCTACATAGGTTATAGAGTATAAGTATCTTTGGTATATATGCTAAACATATTAAAACAAACAAGTTTGCCGAAGAAAGTAGATCAGTTTCTACTTATCTAGATCAAAACTAAAGTTGTCAAAATAATGCTCATTTCTATCCAAGATACTTTTCTGAAGACACTGATCCTCCAGGATACATACCCAGGGCGCTAGAGGTTTTGAGCGTCGAAAGTAGCATTCTGCCCCACTGTGCGTCGCCCGTGTCGCATGAAGGAGTAATTCGATAAACCTCGAAGGAACTCTTCAGAAAATCTGAATGTGCTGATACTCCATTATTGTGTTATACTGACAATCAGTTACAAATATAAAATAACAAAATGTTTTATTTGTATTGCACTTTCAAACCGCGAGTAGCTGAACAGTTACTGAAAACTGCGAGTTGTCAAGTTATATTTCAAGTGATACGAGACGATATTTATAGATTTTTTAGCAATATCGTAATTTTTTTTCACAATTTTTGGTCACAGAATCTTTTTCACAGATGACATATCTTTGGCATTTTGGTGAAAATTTCACAGATTTTTGTAAATTTATCACAGATTTTTTGACCGAAAAACAGATTTCAATGTGGCATCCTTGTAAGACCAGGTGCGCAGTGCGGTTCGAATTCAATTTTGTTGCCACAAGAAATACAATTTTGAACTTTGAAAGCGAAGCCTGAGCAACAGTTGTTCAGATCAAATTTTTAATCTTTGTTTCCTTTTATTTGCCACAAAAAGGCTACTACTGCAGTCAGAAATAAGCGACACCCGCAGTGCAGGACACACCTTTTTCACAAAAACCATCAGACATTCGACTTCCCGCCTTCCTTTTGGCAAGGTGACAGGAAGCGAGCGAGGCGAAATCAGCTGATTTCATAACCCGATTTCATCACTTGGCTTTTGAATTGTAGAACCGTCAGTTTAACGGCCTACTGGTGTGTACCTTTCGCTTCATTCGCCCGAACCAATGAACCACCAGTCGACTGGTTTCGCTAGCGATGGTTTCACTCTTTTTCCACTCGTAGTCGTAACCGAAGCTGACTGCATGCGCTATCCACATTCTGTTCAGCAGCGGTACGAACGTATAGAGGTAAACGAAAACCAACATGCGTCACTGTTCAGAGCCGCACGTGCTTTTCGATTCGATTGCGCTTACTAATACCACCTAATAGTTGATGAATTCAATCTAGGTAACTTTTCTGTTTGTGGAGCGCTGTACAAATGGAAAGCATAGAAATTTGGAATATTTTAAAATATTGCTTGCAAATTTTAATTTTTTTCCTCATTTTGAATTTCTTAGAAAATATAAATGGTCTAAAATGTACATACCCCAATCGATTATGAATGCATTTGTGCTCTTATATTTTTCAATTGGCGCATTTCTTCATACAGCAAATGCAATGGGTTTTGTACAAAAATGGTTAAAACATTCAGATTAGATTTTGTATTTTAACTTGGTTATTAATTTCCATTAGTAACTTTCATTTTCATTTTTTTTGCAAAATTCTTTAATTTCCAATTTATATTAACGATGGTCTCATGTATATATTTGAAATCACTAAATATATATGGTAACTTTCAGTCCTATATGTAAGGCTTTCCTTTCAACAAGTGGACATTTTCGTAACAAATTTGTCCATAATAAAACCAGTTCTATGCTTGCGAAATGTCAAAAGATTCACAATCGCGCTATCTATGTGGCAACGCGTACTTGGATCTTTCAATATTTACAACAGTGATTATTATGTTGCAAGACAATTTGCAGGTTAGGTGACGGTTTTCGAAAAATACAGATTTTTTAATTATCTAACTTTTCGAAACATTTGCGGGTAGCAAAACAATTACTGGAAATATTTTCTTTAATCTACTTTTGAATTTTTTAGACTTGCACCACCTGACCATGCGCTGAATTAGGTCCACTCAGAAACAATTCGTTCAAAATATTAGATTATCTCTGGATTGAAAATATAACGTGAATCAGTTTTAGTTGGCTCCAGTTCTAGGTATGTCAGAGTTTGCAATGATTTAAAATTATACATTCTTGATAAAAATATCAAATTTAGTGTCAAAAGTTACATTTTTTCATATTTTATTTTACATGGCCAAAAATTCAGATTTTCATACCGGATGTTAAAAATAAATAATCTGTTCAAATATTTAAAAAAAATAATTGAACATTGAGAAGCAAAGTTAAAAAATGGTTCAAAACCTGTAATTAATAAAATTGGCTACTACCACTACCTTCAACCCGTCACAATCTTGACACTCACCGTTCTACCGACGGCAAAGATGGTGGTCGTAACCAGGGCGATGTTCTTCTTGTCCCACAGGTCGGTCGTCTGGAACAGGTCCACATCCGCGACGCCGTACTTGATGCATGCCTTCTGGAATCTGAAACGGAAAGGAAAAAAAAGATATACACGTAAACAAAAACCAACAGCATGGAGAAATGTTGCAGGGCCATTTTGAAAAAAGCGAAGCATGGCTGACGACGGTGACGGTAATGGTGACAATGGTTGCTGCTACCAATGGCGGCGACGACGACCGATCCGACGACGACGCCATGTACAATTTTCAATAATAAAAAGCGCACATCAAAATCACGAGACATCATAAGTAGACATCAATGAGAGCAATCGATAATACGCATCACAGGCGAACAGAAGCGCAGGGAGCAGTTTCGTTTCGCATCACGCGTGAGAGCAAAGATTTCCCATGTGGTAAGAACGGCAAAACGTAAAACTTTTTGATAGAATCAACTGAAGCTACGCAGGCCTGGCTCTCAGCCAGGCAATGATAGTTCCAACTCAATCCACTTGTGACGCTACACAGTCGGTATCGCAATGCATGACTCACAGTGGGTAGTCCATCTCGTAGTTCTCTTCACTACCAGGCTGAAGCTTTGCCTACCAGGTGTAGCTCCTGGTCGGGCTGTTGTCATGGTAGCTTTACCTCCTATTTTCAGCTACCAGGCAGTCTCACGGTTAGAAAGAGTAAAAACAAACCGTTGCGAATTTTGTTCCTCGATGAAGAAGGTCGGTGACTGGGTGTAACGGGTGTTGGTTGCAGAAGTAGAGGAAAAGAAGCTCGTCATTAGGGGATATTATTGAATTACGCAATGAGATCGAAGTTTTCGTTCGCATACGACATTCTACAACCAGCCCTTCCACGTGTTGCGTTACGTAACACGGTGATAATTTTCGTGTTGCTACCCTATACAGTAAGCGATAAAGTCGCTGGGTTCGACGCGTACACGTTGCAAAGCGAATTTTGCATCGTTCGTTCGGTGAGTACAGCACTGTGGCAGTATAGGTATAGGTACGTGATATTTCCTTTGCAATATCCACGATGGGCGAACGAGATTTTGTTGCGGTCGCGTATGTTCGCCGCCTCTCTACGTGCGGTTTACAACAAAACACGCCATTTTGTTGCACTGAACGGTGGCAGTGTACTACAACTAGACACATGACCTGAAACGTATGTGATCGATTGTTCGGAGGTCAATCAATCACATGTGCCTTGAGAATCGATGTGCACTATCTTGGCTTATTAATTTAAATAGGTCTTAGGAATATAGAGTGCCATTAAATATTTTTACGAATTTTGGAATCTTTCATTTCGGACCAGATAGTGAATGAATATAATGGCTTTTTGTATAAAACTGAAAATGTATTGTTGTTTGCTCAATGATTTGTAAATGGTTAAAAGGTGGCATGGTCAAGTGCCAGATTTCGAGGAGACGCAAATTCCTTGCCTTAATTATAGATATGTTTTGTGCCCTTCCTGGATAAAGGTTTTTGAACCAATTTTCTTCTTAATGTTTTGTGGATTATGACAGTGATATTGATTGATTAAACTAATTGGCTCTTAAAAGACAAATGAATTTCTTTTAATTAAAGATATTTAGCACATTCTTTCGTGACATTACAATTATTTGACGCGTTTTTGTTCCATTATTTTGGTGCGATAAAACGCATTTTATTGAATTGGTTTATTTCAAAACAACTTATAAGTCACTGTGCTATATTTGCTATATTCGACTTCGTCGCATCAGAATCCGACGCAAACGTAGTAACAGGACTAAGCTAGCGCCGGATTGATGCTAGGTCCAAAAATGAAAATGTTATTTATGTTTATGAGCAAACCCCTAGTCCTGCGTGATGTCCCGGAAGATAATTTTCGTGACATTCCAACGCTTTTCATTCAGAAAAGGATTTGTCTTGTTGTACAGTAAAGTCGCAAAAAATATCAACTTTTCGATAACTCTTTTAATCGTACATGTTTTAATTTCAAAGCTGTTCATTATAAACATTTATAGCGTGTAAGTCTTTTTCAAATTATTTTGCTTGAAGATATGGGGTTGCCGAAATATCACGACACATTTTAAGAAGTTGTTTTGATCAAATTTAGGTAATTATTCTTCCAAATCTGTTACGGATAAATTCGCTATCGTTCATTTAAATATTGTATTTTTATATACAGGGTGTTTGGTTCATGGTTAAGAACCTCTCGAGGGGTTAGGGGATTTTATTGCTTTACTCATGAACTCCGGGACGATTCCATTTTGTCAATAGTAATCTAAATTCGTGATTCTAAAAATTTTGCCAACGTTTTCTTGATGGTAAATTCCGATAGTTTCTTCATTATATGATATTAGTGGATTTGTAATTCACAAATTTGTTGCTACCAAGCTTAGTAATGTTTTGTTTATAGGAAACTTCAGCTCTTTCCAAAAGGTTGTGACAACAATGTCAGTTGACCAAATGGGCCAGTGAATCATTGTAATAATCCAAAGTTGTACTTTATAATCTATAATTGTACTTCAAGCATAAGGATTCGTAAACAAACCGAAATGTATAATAAGACCATAACCTTAAGCGATTACTTTAGGGGCAAACAAAAGTAGTCCGCTCAATTCTTATTTTGCAACGCATTTTCTTTTGACAAAATTAAGCGTAGTCGTTATGGTTGATTTCGCAGGTTGATGGGCCCATTATGGTTGTCCGCTCAGAAATTCAATCCATGTGACCGAGTCTAATAAATCAGATTGGTGTGTACGCGTTCGACTGGTCAAGGTCACGTCCATCTGCCTCTGGTACAAACACTACCGTGAATTTCTTCCAGCATACCGGCAAGTACCCTAAGGTATAGTCTCACCTGAAAATTTGTACCATATGTGGTTGATGAATTTCTAATTTAATGAGTAGGGGAACATGGGGAGATTTGGCCAAGCGCAAAATTCTATTTTTGGCTATACTTGTTTCGATCCCTTAAGGTAATTTTAAAAGTTTGGAATGAAAAATCCTTTCCTTACAGAAAATATTACGTGATTAATAAATTTGCATTAAATTTGAATTTGCATTTTTTATCAAACTTTGTATGGACATATCTACTCGACTACTAATTATTATTAATGTACTAATTAATGAACATAAATTGGAACATTGGAATAGTTATTAGTAGAATTTGCATGACATTGAACGCTATAACTAATGTTGGGGAGACTTGACCAAGTGGCAATTAGCTGAAGAAAGATACACAATTCCTGATATTAAAATATGCGCTCATTCTCACCACAAGCTGTTTATCGCACAGCGTCCTCATCCTTAGTAGGCACAGACCCAACTTTCAAGAAATTGCGAGAATTTGCTGACAATGCAGCATGGAGCGTGATAATTTCGCAGCTTCGAACCTCGTGATAAATTAAGTTCAAGAAAAACCATTAATATATTACACTATAGGATTTATTTCCCCACATTATGGCAGTATTTTCATTCTAAGGATCTGTATCTACTCATTTTTGTGAATTTTTGCGATATGATACAGATATTAATAACAGTTGTGATTGGACCAGTTCCACAGCAGATGTCGGTCAGTGGGCTACAACGGGAACTAAGGAAGAAAAACACGAGGTTGGAGAACATCTTGATATCGTTATCTGGAGGAATTTTACCGAAAATATTCATAGGAACAAGGGGAACTGAAATGGGGTCATGAGCAGTAAAGCAGGCCGCCTTTATAAAGCTGTAGCAAAGATCGTAGAGTAAGCCAGATCAATTATCATCGAGAAGATAAACCCATGCCGTACCATGAAAATTGATGCTCGATCCTCGGAGCCGGGAGAAGTTCCGCAATATCACAAAGTGGCCAGTTTCCAACCTAGGTGCAACCACACTAAGTTGAATCTCTGGTTAAAATGTCACATGGAATTTTTGTGTTCCTGGAAGCGTTGGAAACACTTTGTTTATTCTGAATTTTCTCAGACCAGGTGCTGTTTGCTTCGGATTTGTAGTAGAGCCTTTACTTGCTGGAAGGCTCATTTGTTTGTAATTAGTGTAATAATGCTGCATGCCTGACGCACGGCACAAACAACCGACCATGGAGATTGTCGAAGAAGACGCAAAGCAGTCTTGCAAAAGGTCAACGGATACTAGTTTGAAGGGACACCCCATTTTGTCTCGTCCAGTGCGATTGTCACTCAAAATCTTCGCTCACTGGAGCAAGAGGTTATTGAAAAAGACAATCCCGTTCTTCAGTAGATCTACGCATGCCAAGTTCGAATCGATAGCAACACCATCGATCTCAACTTTGTGAGCAGGCATGTAAACGCATTAGTTCTGCATGAAAGTCAGTAACGTCATTTGATTGCTTTAGACAAAATATCACAATTCTGAGCGTATGCAGGGGAACTTTCGAGAGATCTGGCGCTGCTGAATATTGTGTGTCTTGCGGAATATTAGACTACTTCGCGAACTATCTTTGATCCGAAAGAAGATCGGATATGGATGAATCCAGTTAAATGTGTTTGATTTCAAATGAAAGCTCGGAGTCTTTGGGTACCAATTTTTTTTCGACTTCCATTTTAGGATAATTTGGGTCAATTCATCGGAGTTTAGTTATGCACAGATCTAGAGCCAGACACAAAGTGATAACTGAAGAATAGGAAGGAAGGAATAGGACATAAACCATTGGGGATATAATTTGCAAGTTAAGTTAATTTTACAGTGAAGTGATTAGGTGGTCATCTAACTTCACAGGATATGTGGCTGGATGAAACCTATTTTATTAGAAACTGGAACGAAGAATATGTTTAAAACTGAATCAGCAATACATCATAAAAAGCATCTTTGTTTCATTTGCTCGTGCAAAAAGATGGGTGGATGCAGTCTGGAAAATAACCAGAGTGCCGTGACTGCCCTTGGACTGGTAATACAAATCTACTGATATGTTCCGTAATCAATAATCCACCAATCAATTCTAAGTTGTCAGTATACTTGATATACGGTAGAGTGTCAATATTTATGGTCTTCCTGAAATTTCGAATCGAACACGGGTCAAAAGTATTGGTACCTAAAAAAAGTTCCCTCGCAAAAAGCGCAATCGAAAAACAATGTCGTGAAGTGTCCAGATCTGGTGTAATGTAGAAAAAATGTCTTTGTGATACAAGGAAAATCCTTGGATTGAGACGGGGCTTGATTTTGGAAATTATTATATTTATACTAAAACTAATGCAGGTGTGAAAGGTGGCCTACGCTTTCTGTGGCTTTAATTTGAATACGCAGTAGATTCAACCGTAATAGTGGTAATATTAAATTAAGTAACTATGATTCGGAATATTCTACGAGAACTTAACCTAAATTACAGTTGCTATAAACATGGAGCAAGAAACGAACCGATATTAAAAATTGGTTATAAGGGCACTAAACGTAAGAAATGTAACCATTACTTTAAATACTCAACCTTAAACTGTGTTTCAGAAATTTTATAATCCTTTTAATAATAAAGATTGTCGCATTGTAAACGCCGCGGTTCCTTGCTACAGTAATCATGTGACAATACAGAGGGAGAGAACCTGCGAACGCATGTGATAGGTTCAGTTTTGACAAAAATCTTTTTGTGTAAGTACTATGCGCATGGGGTGAATCCGCTGACTTGAACACGAAAGAGTTAACAGAAACGTTAGCGAGGGCATATGACACAACCATGCAACAAAATAACACGGATGGATTTATACCATACGAAACTGGGACGTGAGAAAAAGGGTGTAAAGGGACTGTGCCGAACCAGTGACTTCAATCTCTAGAACGATAGCAAAGTTCCCGTGATGCCTCAGAAAAAAATGACAAGCTAAAAATTATCATAGAAGGGCTTTTCCCAAAGTGATACGGGCAATAATATCGTACGGTGAAGGAGAGCGGGATAGCACTAACGTGATACAAATTCCCAACGGGGATCTAGTAACAGTGAAAAGTGCAGATAGTGCCCATACCGGAGAGAATCCCCAAATTTTCATTGAAAAGAAATTTTTGTAATTCAATTGTAATTCCACAAAATTGTGGAAAAAAGTGAGCTAAGTTCGTGATTTTTTTAAAAGGATTTTATGCTACTTTTTTTGTAAAAAAAGAAAGCCAGTTCGTAGCCAGTTAAATTAAAAAATATATTCGAAGTTGTCCCTCCCCGAAGCGTGTTTTTGTGGCAGTGGCATGCGGTGAACGCTCTCCAAGGCAAACCGCTCAACTAAAATTAAAAAAATGTAAAGTGTATGTGGTGTACTTGAACAGATAGGTTTCCCAATAAATATTTTTTCCTGCAAAAACACCATGTTGACCAAAAAATTGAGTTTTGTGATGTTCAAAATTTTAAACAAAAATGTATTGCGAAGAATCAAAAAATTTCTGATGAAAAAGGAACCGTTCAAGAACACGAGAATGTAATTACAAACAATTCAACAAAAAAGTATGAACATCGGATGATTACTTTTTGAAATATCACATTTAACCACCCTCCCCCCCTTACTCAAAAAAATTGGATTGAAGCTAAAAAATTATTGATGCTGACTGATTTAATTCAATATTACAATGATAATTATCTGATCAGTACATTGATAACCTATTGTTTGAAACATCATGAGGACCTTTGAAAAATTGTGGGAATGCGATCCTGATCTGTATCTGATCTATTGGTCAATATCAAATACTTGCCTAAAACATTCCAATAGAAACTCATTCCAGAGTTGTGAAATGAATCATAATCATAATTTCCTATCATATTGAGTTCAGTTTTGAAGGGGTTTTTTTCTGAAAATGTTTTTATTTTGGAAATGCGTCGAGTTGAGACAAAAACGTTTTAGAATTAGTAACGAGGAAAACCACCTTCCAAAAGTGGGGGAATTTATGAAAAGTGGCGTTTTCCGTTCCAGGTTTAGTATCCTCGATGAATTTTACAAACGTTAAACAGCACATCATTTGATAAAATAATGTTGGCGTTATATCCTCCAAGAAGTGTTTATGGCGAATTTACCCTTCAAACAAATTTAGTTCTAGACTTAATGTCTTCAGAAAAATTTTGGGAAGTGCTATTACAAACCACTTTGTTGAAGACACGAAGGCTCCATGTGTTCAAGGTACTAACATATTTTAGGGTATTTCTATTTAATTTTAAATTAAATTACTATGATTTTACTGTTCATGATAAATCTCTTCTATTATGTTTTCGCATGTTTTGTTTATTTTGTGACGTTGGATGAATCTATATGGCATCTGTGTGTCTCGATATGCTCAAAATAATCGTACTAATGATATCCTGTTATTATTGTATGATTCAAAATTTGATATCTGGTAAAAGTCGTAGGGTGTCGGGTTTACCCACATATATATCAGACCGTTAACTTTTTTGAACTTTTTTTTCGGAACACTTCTAAATCAAGTGGCAATAGCTCTACAAACCATACAACAAATATGAGCTTTTTCCTATAGCTCTAGTTCACCCACAAGAGTTTGGAAGTTTCTATGGTGAAATATATAGAAAATCGGAAATAAAAATCAATATTCAATAAACACTTCCATAGTTACTCTGCATACCTCAAAACTTCAGATAGTGGAGCTTTTTTAATAATGAACAACTTTGTTGGAAGTTGCATAATCATTAGAGGTTACCGGACAAAGTTATTCAACTTCGAAGATAAAACATAAACTTTTAAGGGGACGGTCTAATATAAAATTTTCAAAAAATAAATATTTTTTTTGCTCGGTTACGCATACATTCAAACGTATGTCCTTAAATTTGCTTTTAAGCTTAATTTTGGGAAACATGATGGAAGATATAATTAAAGCATAATATAGTGCGAGACGATACCTCACTAACCTCTTAAGGGGTTATATATGTGGAAATGCGGGAAAAAAAGAGAAAAATTAGAATTTTTGTGAAGGTGTGTAGCCATATTTTCATTAAACACTTGTTATACGATTAGCCTAGCACAATGTACAATTTGCAAAATCCACTTGAAAACATAAAAAAATATTTATAATTGTCGAAGTTATATCAATTTCCGCAATTTCCTCCGTAAAGAGGTGACTACGATTCCTGTCCAACAGCTCAACTGAAAGCATGAAGCTAAATGAAATTCATTAGTGTATATATCTGCTGTGTCCTTGTACGAATCATTGATTTTTTTCTTATGTTTAGAAACAAGGACGATTTTTCTAAAAAAAAAAACACTATTTTCATCTAAAAAAACTTATTATTTTTTTTATCCCTTTATGGGCAGCTAGGGCCGAGGGTGGTGGCTAGCGGGTTTCATACATCCTTGACCTGACGGACAAAGCTATGGTGCCTTGAACACAGGCAACGCAGATCCAAGGCCATCATTGAAATGATAAGTTCTGCGTTTGAGATGTACTTCCCCCGGTTGCCAGACGAAAACCTGTAATTATTACTTGTTGCTTTGTATGTATGAATCTAATGTTCAGTCCTGGGTGGTGTATGCGTGGAAGGTGTGGTTTTTAGCGTTCGAGTCCAGGAGTGCATATCTGTCTGGGTTAGCGTGGGCGTTTACTAATTGTGTAATAGTGTGATCGCCAAAGGCTCGAGCATTTGAATGCTAGCGTGTCTCTAACTTTGCGTGCATAAATTCGATTTTAGATTCGTGTGACCATTCGCATATTCACGTGTATTCTTGAACGATCGCGCGCGGACCGTGAATATGATAATTAGTTTTAGTGTATGGTAGAAGAACGTGTTGTTTGGTGAATATGCATCATTCATTGCATCATTTTTGATTAGTCCAACTGAAGGCATGAGTCGAGAGTAGAGAATTCCGAACGTAGCTGGTCTATGATCGCGCGAGTGGTGGGTTAATGCTTGAGACCGCGATTGTAAAGTTATAGGTGCTGAAAAGTTCACTTAAGTAAGGGGGTGTTTTAATGTTGGCGAAATTGCGAGCGTAGGTGAGTGTGGATGATTGAAATTGTAATGTATATTCGCATTTTGACCAGGTTTGTGTTATCGCGAAAGTTAAGGGCGTTTGTGCGCTTTGGATGTGAGTGTATATGGGAGAATATGCTATTGATTGTGTTAGTGAGTATGAGTATGAACCTAACTTAAGATATAGTAATAAAAGGAAAAATAACATGCCGAATGTTTCTTTTTTTAGGTCGCTAACCGTGCATTGCAGAATGCCCGAAAACTCTGAACTAGGCCTCGTCGAGTCCAGTCTGTCCGTCTCGTCCTGTCGTGTCTGGGGTTTCCAGGTTACATGCATTCACCAGATGAGACTAGCTTATGTCAGTTTACTTGTGCACTGGTTTCGTAGAATCGAGGCGATCATCGAAATGATAGATCCTACGAGTGAATGCACTTGGCCTAGTCACCTGTCAAGCATTTGTGTATTTGTGTATGTTGAGATATTTGTGGAGCCTGTAAATAATATTTTAATGCGAATAATAATTTATACGTTAAAATAAGAAATGTGTTATATACTACTTGCAGTTTGTTGATCGTTCCTACTTATCTGATTCCATCGAGTATGAGAATACATCTCCATTGTTCTAAAACCTGGCGACGTCTGATGGCAGAGAAGAATCATTGTTGGCAGAAATGTTGCTCTTCTGTATGAGATGTATGAGCTCGAAAAGGTCATCACAAGAATATAACGCATGAGATCGAAAATAAATAAAAATGAAATAAAGAGAAGAGTTAGTATTGTTATTGAGTGTTAATAATATTCCGTTTTTTTTCGAGAGTTGTCCTACTGGAGCTGTAGAGTTAATTGATTCAATTAAGACGTGGACCTAGACTTCTGGAATCGAGGATAGGGACTTCCGGACGTGAACGATTCATGAATGCGCGAGTACGGGGGACTGTAGGTTCACGCTTGAGACTGCGTTTGAGTGATTACAAGTGCTGAGACGTTCATATTATCACCGGGATGTTATAATGTCTGAAAGAGCGCGAGTATAGGTTGCGTGGATGGTCGCGAAGGGCTCAAGCATTTTTATATTTGTTTGTCACGTGTATGTGACTTTGTGTGTATACATTCGATTTTTATGTAGTTTAGTGAATATGAGCATTATATTTTTGATTGGTCCACCTGAAGGCATTGGACTTATGCTACTAGGGCCGAGAATAGGGGATTCCGGACGAAACCGATTCATGATCGCGCGAACACGGGCATTTGGAGGTTCACTCTCGAGACCGGGATTGTTAATTTATAAGTGCTAAACCATTCACTTAGTCACCGGGGTGTTATACTTTTTATGAGATCGTGGCTGTGGTCGTGCGTGGATGATCGCGAAGGACTCGAGCGGTTGTATGTGGACGTTTTTGTCGCGTGTGCTAGTATGTATGTAACTTCGCGTGGACGCATTATTTTTATAAGCGTGTGGCCATTCGCATGATCGCGTATTTTTCAGTGATCGCGCGTGGACGTCTTGTCTAGTTTTTATTTCTATTGGTCCAACTAAAGGCATGAATTTGGGCTGCCAGGATCAAGGGCGGAGACTTCCGGACGTGACCGATTCATGATTGCGCGAGCTTAGGTTCTTAGGTTCCAACGTTCACCTAATCAATCGGGGTGTTTGAATATTGGCGAGATCGCGGGCGTTCGTATTTGTGACCAGGTTTGTGTTATCGCGTAGGCCACGTTTGTACGTTTGGAATGAGAGATTGTTAGTGTATATGAGAGAATAAGCAATTTGTGTTAGTGAGTGTTAGCATGGATCTAATTGAAAATATAGCAACAAAAGAAGGGTGCCTGCAGAGAGAATTGGGCCCTAAACCCACATTGTATATTATTTGACCATGGCAGTGAATAATAAAGGTCGCCAAGTTAAGTACTAAAATTGATCACAATGTAGCTTAACTAAAAAGAAATTAATCGTATCCCAAGTTTCTGTGATATAATCACTGTAATACTGCTTTGGTGGAAAAGCCTCCGGACCACATCAAGGTACAATATCATGCCGAGGGATCTAAAAAAAAACTTATTAAAAATTTATAACATTAATATGACGAAAAAATGGAATCGTTCAAGGATACAGCAGTTAAATTACAAACAAGCTAAAAAAAAGTTTTGAGATCGGATGAAAACTTTTTCGGCAATCGTAGTCACCGCAAAGACATTTTTGGGAAAACATGATTTCGAGATAATCGCGTTTGAAGCTTCAAATATAAGCCACGCCTCCGTAAGGAAGCAAGATGAAAAACGCTATAACTTTGCGTCTACAGCTCTGATCTCTATAAAAATAGCATTCTTTAGAACCTGAACTTTACGATAGAAGAATAAAAAATACGATTTTTTGGCCAACCTCAGCATATGTAACCCTTAGTTCATGCGAGCAAATTTCTAATTTGGGAAAAAATTAATACCTCTGCCATTTTTCAACCGATTTTGATGATAAATATGTGGTTGAATGCGAAATTGAATGGTCTCCCTAATTTTTTATTAAAACAAAGACGCTTCTTTAGAAGAATGTTGAGCAGTTTTCATGAAAAAATTGCAACTTTTTGGTTGTTATCATATGGTTGTCGCAAAGTATTTTTGACCAAAAAAAAAATAAAAAATAACATAGCATACCGTTGGAAAGGTCATTTCTTCTTCTTTTCAGAACACTAAAAAAAATTTGAAATCGGTTGAAAAATGACCGCGTTGAATTTTTTTTAGTGCCGAAAGTCCCAAAAATAGTTTTTTTTGCCATAAATCAAGATTTTGAGGGTATACAACATTTTTCAAACATCGTTTTGTATTGCATTTGGTGAGATCTACAACCTATCCTGAATAGAATTTTACAACAGCATTTACCCTATAAACAATCATACAACAATAAATATTATAATTATTACTGTTTCAACATTATTGGACGTAGAGTTGTCACAGTAAATTTACAATAAAAGTTCATGTAACAATAAATTTTACTGTTCAGCAAAAAACTGATACAGTAAATCCACATTAAATTTTACTGTTTTTGTGAATAAATTGTATGGGAAAAAGGCGATTTTTTCAATTTTAAGATACATAACCACCCCCCGTTTTTACTGTAAAAGTTGATTTTACACTGAAATTTACTGTAGAAACGTTAAAGTTTATTGTTTTTTATTGTAGCATAACACTATAATTTACTGTAAATTATTGTAATATCACTGTACTGTCACAGTGAAAAACATGGTTTTGTTATTGTTTTTTATACAGATTTATCTGTATTACATAGATTTTTAAACACAGATACAGACTTGATATAGAATACAGATTTTCAATACACAGTTCAAATTATTACTGATTTTTTCAAATTTCACTTAACAAAGTTTTTGGCGGACCCTTCCTGCAGCCGTTTTAATTAACTGTGATCATTTCTTCAAAAAAAAATTATTTGAATGAACCATAACACTTTTTATATTCACAAAAATTAAAAACGTTTGAGCCGGAAATGTGCAGATTACTTTAAAGTAGTCAATTTAAATTCCTGTTTAATGTTTAGTAGACAATACTTCAAACTTATAAATGCCCATCAATTATCAAAATACTTTTTGTTCATTGAATACAGATAAAAACAGATTTTTATAACGAGGATTTTAAAGATTTTCAAAAAAATCATCTAGCAGCTCTAAAAGTACAAAACCACTGTAGCACCGTTTTATGGATTGTTTTGAAACGTAACTTTTGGATAATAGTTATTGTTATGTTCATAACTTATTATTTTGAGAAAATTGACAAAATCTTCTTCAAAAAACACTAATGCGTGACTACTTCAGCATTAAAATGTTACTTAATTCCATTAACTGAAATATATGAGGGCTTTCTTTAGGAGGGAGTTTTCTCAGGTTTCAAATGGAACTAAAAGAGTAAAAATACAAAGTATACTTTTTAGTTAGACTTATTATAAGATAAACAAGGAAAGGCAAAGTTATTTACACAAAAAGTTCAATAAATCTTTAAATGTTGAGATTTGACGTTATGTGTAGAGCGATTTTTCCTAAAATTATTCTCTATCACTCCTCGAGAGGTTCTTAACCATGAACCAAATATCCTGTGTAAATTTAGACAAAATATAAAAAAAATGTTTTTAAAATGCCATTTAAATTCGCACGTCCCGTAACAGATAAATACTATTGTTAATTTATATTCGTGTAATGAACAACTTCTAATGTGTAGAACGAAAGTAGGAACAAGGCAAAGAAGGGCTCAATACCCTACTTAAAAAAAACAAATCGGTATTCACTTCTTTCGAGTAGACAGGAACCGATAAACCGTCATGTAAAATACAAACATGTATTGACATTCCTCCTATACCCACCGAACGCATGGCAAATAACGAAGTATGCAACGCTGTTCTATTTCAAAACTCCGTCGCCATAGCTGCGACTCGGGGCTATTCGTATGCTACGCAAAAGCAAAGGTAATCTTAAAATTTTCTGGAGTTCCAATAATGTAGAAGCATTGGAAGAATCACCTTACATTTTTTTAAATCTATAATATTAATTTGAGATCGGGAGCATTTCGTCGTTACGTAATAAACAAACAGCCTCATTGGTCACGACCATATTTACGCGCCCTTTTTCCCTATACAGAAAAGTTCGAAACTACCTACCCATTGCTGGCCTCCTGTTCGAAGCTTTTACAAGTACACTAAGAATATCGGAAATTATTTTATGGTTCTTCTTAACTGAAACTAATATAATGTACCGGGCTATTCGACATCCGCGCGATTTCCGCGAGCGTGGTTCTCACTGCACAAACCCCGCGTACAGAGAACGCTATCCGGCATGGGTTTCCACCATGCCCAAAGGTTCATCAGTCCCCCGTGTGTGTGTCTGTCTGTTTGGCCGTTCTGGGGAGTTGGCTCATTTTGTTTTTGGTGCACCGCATTCTGTACGAAGCGGACGGGAGCGCAGCATTTGCAGGATACTGCACACACACCATTCGTTACCAAAACACAAGCTGGGGCTGGCTGGCAGTGTACAACATAATATGGACACCACAGCAGACAGCGTTTCTATTATGGAACCCTCTTCGCTGCATGGGATGGGAGAGCACGTGATTCGTTCCGGGCTCCGTACTTTGAAATCTAGAAGACAGAGACGGAAAAAAGTCAGAGTTCCACCACAAAATCATTACCTCCTGCTACAGGCTAAAGTGAACTCTCAACGCGAATCCTCGTATACCCTCGTGTGTGTGCTGACGACGACGACAGCGACGACGACGACGATAAGCGGAGATAATGGATGAGCTCGGTAATGCGAGTAGAGGTAATGATGTTTGATGGCAATCGTTGATGGCATCATTTCCGTTCCCCTATGAGTGAGTGAACGAGAGAACCTCCTCGAAGGATCCGCACTTCTGCCAGGATTGAAGGTTTACTACACAAACCGTCGATTGGAGCTAATGATGATGAGTATCAATTTCGTGGACGGACGGTTGCAATTCGATCATCCATCTTCGAAAGGCTCTCACACTTCGCGGTCGTCATGACGTTGCCGTCGGTCGTGGGTGAGCCGCGAAGAAGAGCAGCCGATGATTATCGTCAATCGAAGGAGTCATAATCGAGTGCAATCAACGAACCGGAGGGCTCATTCATGATGGGAAAACATTATCACCGGCATTGACGGTGATTGATTGCTTATTAACAGGAATTCAGGCTGGAGCAAAAGCCATCCCTATCACACTGTTCCTTGTCTGTTTGTTTTTCGGATGGGTCGGTCGGGAAGTAATCGATTAAGTTTGGTAAAAGTTTCCGCGCTCTTTTTTACGCGCCAACTTCCCGCGAGGCTGCACCCCTGTTCAAATGTCAAAATTTTACTGACTATCCGCGAACAAACCGCAAAACCGACGCAGCGGCGCTAAACGAAGTCACGTTACCACACAACTCTGACTGACTGACTGGCAGCGACACGGTTGTTGGTCCCGGCCCCGTTCGCAGACATCAGCCAGCGCTGATCTCGGGTGTGTACTGTCAAACGAAAATCGTTCTAAACGACTGTCACTTCACTAAGACCGAGGGACACCAACGTTCAGTTCCACACTCAGACTTCGCGCAGTGGTAGTACTTTTACCAAAGTTTGTACCAGGATCCCAGGTCAGTTTGGCGCGAAACCCGCCCGCAGTCCGCGGAACCTGCAGCAAGCAGCGCAGAAAAGAAGGTGGTCCCATGCAGCATTTTCAGGGGGCCTTCTTTGTTCCCGAAAATATCCGTAACACGCGAATCATCACAGCATGCCAGGAGCGCAGATCGTATGGGGGAGGTCTTTGCCACACCGCTGTGATGCAACCTGAACCGCGAACTACATATCCTCTGTGGTGGCTGTGAAAAAAGAAGGTCGGCTGGCGAGTGTGACACAGACCGACACAGACAGCCAGTAGTGCCACACAAACAATACACCTGATCAACAAGAATGGCCGTGATGTGGTAACGGGAGCGCATGCCAGGAGAAGCGCTTTCGTCGGACAAATCGGACTCATCGTAAGGCGTACATCGGACCGACCGAGCGCTACACTGTGGCATATGCACTGTAGCGCGACTGGTGGTGGCTGTGAGAGCACCGAGCGCGCAGTTGCGGCTGTGAATTATGGGTTTTGTGCGAACGAGGTTGCCAGATCTGCGGTAGTCGATGGGCTCAGTTAATTTTCCATGGAATATATTGTAACATATTTACGTATTGTTTTATTAGTCGAGAATGAAAAATAAGGATACTGGATACATATATTTCACCTGTGACAGTTACTATTCGAAGAATTGTCGTATTTTTCTAGAAAAAAAGTCGGATTGGATACATTACACGGTGCTACAGTGATTTTGTGCTAAAAATGCTGTAATACTGTTGTGCATTTCTTGAAGTGACCTCCCGAATAGAAATGCACAACAGTATTACAGCATTTTTTATTGTTACATCACAACGAAAAACAATATTATTCTGGAAAATTTACAATGGAAATATAATCACATTTGTTGTTTCTACATCCAATTTCATTGTAAACCAAATTTTTATATGGAAAAAGGGTCGTTAAGGGATGTAACAATAAAAAACATGATCTTTTCCCATACATTCTGAAATGAAAAACATCGATTTACATTGTTTTTCCGTTGTAGATTTTGGAGGCATGAAGGCCTGCATCATAAGTACATTGATGTTATAAGAAAAGTTGTTGTTAACAAATAAAACTGTTGTAAAATCAACGTTTCTGAGATCAATTTCGAAATTGCTTTCTGTTCGGGCTAGCATAGGTTGTAGACGCTCATCAAATGCTACACAAAATAATGTATGAAAAATGTTGTATGCCCATTTACTGCAAACAAAACAATTTTTCGGGATTTTCGGCACTAAAAATTATTCTTCTCGGTCATTTTTTAACTGATTTTAATTTTTTTAATTATTCGTTATGTTGTTTTGTTAAAAATACTATGCTGCTTTGGGACAACAATATGAAAACAATCATTATTTAGCGATTCGTTTTAATGAAAACTATGAAAAATGCTCAACATTCTTCTAAAAAAGCGTTTTCAATGAAAATTTAGAAAAAACAATTAATTCCGCATCCAACGAGGCATTGTCGCCCACTATAGTATTGTAGAATCATATCTTCCACTGTTTTATAATTTTAACTTCAATTTTTACACACATAGTTTTGAATGTATACGAAACGAGCAAAAAAGCGATTTAAAAGTTAAGTTAAAACTGAAAAGTTCACGCGAGCTTGTTTCTAATTTAGAAAAAAATAACTCTGCTATTTTTCAACCGATTTTAATGATAAACAGGTTGTTGGATGCGAAATTAAATGTTCTCTCTAAATTCGCATTAAAATGAAGACGCTTATTTACAAAAAATGTTGAGAAATGTTCATATCTTACATGAAAAAATCACAAAACAACGATTACTTTCATATTGTTGTCCCAAAACCGCTATTTTTGTAGAAGCTGATCTATTGGCGATTCACAGATAGCAAACTGTTGCTGATTGCATTTTGTTCGGTGGACTTTTTTTGTTCAAAGGGGCGAAAATTTCAAAATCGAGCTGGTATTTTTGATGCCAAATGATTTCAAAATGCATCAAAACAAAATTTGATGTAATCTCGAAAACAAATTTTTAACGAAAATTAATTTTTTGACGATTTTTGTTCAAGGGAATAAAGGAAAATTTCGAAATCGAATTTGCCTTTTTGATGCCAAATGGCTTTAAAATGCACGAAACGTCGACATTTGATGCAATCTCGACAATTATTTTCTCAACAAAAGTTCTTTTTTGGACTTTTTTTTGTTCAAATTACTATATTATTCTCAGAGCTACAAACAGAAAAAAATGTTGGTAAAGGAAATTTTTGCCAGGAACGAAATTCCAAAGTTGTTCCACGATCGAGACGGGACTCTGTTGATTGATCATACATTTCCGACTTCTTAAAATTGGGAGTGACTAACTGTACACAGCAATCAATTGTGCGATTGGAATGGTCTGAGTGGAGGAAGAAATGCCTTCGGACTCATACGCCCTATCCATAGGAAGAACCACCAACTCTAATGTAATAGTTAGCGAGGTATAACGATCTTCTACACTGCCCATAAGGTACTCTTCAGTGATCTGTGTAGCAGACTGCGACCATTAGATGAAGCCTTTATGACAAAGCTTCGATAAGGTCTGGAAGTATAACTTGCGGGTTCTTGATCAGTTTGTGGATTGCAAGGCATACTCACTGAAACTATCTTCGACACATGGCTATCGTACAAAATGCGTTAATCTGGTTCGTTTGAAGCTGGATGGGTCAAAATTAAGTCTCAAAAAATTGGGACAATCTTCCGATTCGTTTGATACGTTTAATGGATTGAAGCAAGAGAACGCACCTTCTAATTTGTTACACAACAAAGTACGGATGATGGCTACTATCATAGATATCACTTGAGTCGGCTACGAAGCAGTGGAACAAACGGTTGTGCCTTTTGAAAGTGAACCTGCGAAAGCTGTGACAAGACAAACTATGTGGTAGGTGGTGCAGTCCACAGACAGTCCGGACGGTGTTAGTTACGAGGTGAAATGAATGGGATACGGTACGCTATAGTCAACGAATTCATATATTTTGGTATACTAGGGACATGTTCTGTTGTTAGAACAAATTATGGTCGTAACGAACCCATAGCCAGTATGAGTCGTCTTTTAAATCAACTTTGTGACTTTCGACTTTAATTTGTTTGTATTCCCTGTCTAGTAATTTTCGTTCTTACAACTTATTTCTTTTGTAGTACGTAGTAGTAGCAGGGTTTTCTTAGGTAGACTTCGTTAGTAGGTCCAAAACTGATCTGTATGCATCATCAATGTACTTTTAAATTCAATACATAGAATTTGAAACATTTTTTTGTCATTGGGGTTAGCTTATTTCCTATTTAGAATTAAAAGATTTGAAGATTTATGCCTTCTGGTGGAGAGGCACAAATGAGCTACACTCCAGTAGGCTTTTCCCTGCTTTACTATTAAACAAACAACTGCTTTATTTTCCAACGCTTCATGATTACAACACAAGCAATAATTTCGTTTTCTTATGCTCGACCGTACAAAAATGGGCTGTAAGCCTTCCGTCACTCACCTTAGAGCTCTGAGTGCACGCTGCTCTGAAAATCTAGCGAAATCGTCTTAGGGCGCAAGCGCTAAGACTTGTTTAGCGAGCCATTTGTGCGTCTTCCGGAGGGTTAGGAACAGTCACCATATCAAAATATACTGTTTCCATGCTTTTTTACACATTTTGACCACATGCCATTTAAGAATATTTTAGAGCTAGCGATGCCTAAAATATTATGGGGGGAGCAAAACAAAAATCCCACTAAAAACAATTCTCTACTCATTCACATTTTCAATTCTATCGATAGATGAAGTCTTTTACATTTCTTATAATTTTATTACAAGACTACAAGTCACTATCGAAATACACAATTACAAGTGAAGGTCACGTCAGCGTCACTGATTCCTAAGTACATTATAACTTGGCTAAGATAAGCAAATAATTTTAGTAAAAATGTGTTAATTTGGAACATGGTTTCCAGTGTTTCCATCGATTTGAAGAATGATTGATACGAGAGCTAAAATATTATACACACAATCGTTGACAACGAAAACTGTTTGACTATGTTGGTAGCCTATGGCATGAAATTTAATGGTTTAAGGGAACAAAGGAGTTATCTTTCTTTTTATATATTTGGACATATTAAAACTTTTTGCCTTTCTCAATAGAAAGGTATTGCAATTGCTCTGAAAACCGACTGTTTAACGGAGGCCCGGAGGGCCGAGTGACATATACCATTCGATTCAGTTCGTCGAGTTTGGCAAATGTCTGTGTGTGTGTATGTATGTATGTGTGTGTATGTGTGTGTATGTGACCAAAAATGTCACTCATTTTTCTCAGAGATGGCTGAACCGATTTTGACAAAATGAAACAAATGAAACAAATGAAAGGTACAACGTTCCCATAGGCTGCTATTGAATTTCTAATGGATCCGACTTCCGGTTCCGGAATTACAGGGTGATGAGTACGAACACGCAGAAAATGTCGATTTTAACAAATTCTGCAATGAATGTATAAAGGTGAATTTTTTTTCCAAAATATGACCACAACTGCTTCGATTTGTAGTATTAGGTCACTAACATCCATTCAAAGTCTATTTGGCCACATTGGCCACCATCATCGGTTCCGGAAGCCCCGGCGGAAGTATCTAAATTCAGAATAACAGTCACATCGGTTTCTCGGAGATGGCTAGACCGATTCAACTGAACTTGATTTCAAATGAAAGGTATTGCGTCTCCGTAAATGGCTATTTAATTTCATCCCGATCCGACTTCCGGTACCGGAGTTACAGGTTGTGTCGTGCGATCACATAGCAAATTGCGATTCAAACCGATACTCCGATGAAAGGTAAAAAAGGTAAAAATTCCGCTAAAATGTCTTTCAAACAACTTAAATTTGCTGTTCTAGATCACCGACGGCCAACCAAACCTTCGTTGACTACATTGACCACCATAGACGGTTCCGGAAGTGCCCGGGAAAAGCGGCCATCTTTCAAAATTTACGAACTCACATCAGTTTCTCGGAAATGGTTAGGCCGATTTTCACAAACTTAGTCCCAAATGATAGCTATAATATCCCCACAGATGTCTATAAAATTTCATACGGATCGTTTATATGGGTCCGGGAATATAGACTAAACCGTCCGGTCACATATGAAATTCCCATATAAGCCGGAACTCAAAATTTTTTTCAATGGGGGGACCCCATGAAATTTCAGAAATCGAATTCGTATTTTTGTTGCCAAACATCTTTAAAATGCATCAAACGTCGAGATTGTACACTCAAAAAAATGTAAACGTTATGCCTATTGATTTTACACATAGATTTTTGCAATTAACGGAGGCATATAGACACTATTTGCTGGTACATAAACCTAATGTGTGTATTTACAAGAAATATTAATCTTACATTCTCATTTCATAGCTATTAGGCACATAAAACCCCATTCTATAACAATATGCACATATAACTTATGTGTGTGCCTACATAGTTTATACAGTTGACACATAGAAGGTATGTGTGCGCGTGATAACAATAGCATGTCTTCTTCATATGAATTTTAAGCGGATGGAAGCAAATAGAATTAACGTTTGGATTTTTTTCAGTGTATGTCATCTCGAAATTTTTTTTATGAAAATCGACTTTTTGGGACTTTGCCGATTTCGCACCTTTTTCAGTTCAATATTACCGTGGCTGTTTTTTCTTCTTCAAAATTTTAGAACTCGAATAATGATTAATTTTCCTGTATATAGTTGTCATGTGATGTATAATAATAAAATGTAATATATGCATTTAAAAGCTTTTAATGAATATAAACAACGCACTCTTTCTCGTGATTCATGATTGAGAAAAGCACAATTACACCGCTAGGTGGATTAAAATAGGTTTTTAAAAATAGATCAACTAGGCCTCCCTCCTAAGGTTAGAAAAATAAATAAATTCAATATTAATTCTTCAAAGGGCCTAAAGAGATTATTGTAAATAAACTTGTTTCGCTCATTATTCCGCTGCAGAATCTAATTTCATGGAAAATGTACATTTATCCACATCTTTCCTATTCGTAAAACCAATTCGAAATGTTTTCTATTTTGAAATTATAGCGAATTAAGAGAAATCAGCAAAGCAAAAGCTTGTTTACAAATCTTATTATGGATAATATGGAATTTAGGTTTAAACTCTTATGAGCACTGTAATCGTGTTTTTCTCCAAACCATGTCTTCAAAGTCGGTACCATGGATATTCTAAAGAACCGCTCAAGCAATTCTTTTATCGTTTAAAAGCTTATTAATTAATCTAGCCTTTGACCCATTTTTTTAAGTTTTAATTGTAAGCATTTTTTAATGCAACTAAAACGATGTTTCGTAGAAAAGATTTTGTGTGCCTGCGCTTCTTTGTTTAGTCATATAAAGCCTTAGATGAACTGCAAAAGAACCATTAACTCGTTTACTACAAAAAAAGTGGATGAAAATAAAAATTGTATCTTGAACCTTAAACTGAATGCGATTGGTACTTCGATCACTGGCTACGTCTGAAACAGATTTGAAATTTTTTCCCTCGTTTTATAATATAAGCTTCTGAGGTAGAATCTGATGTCATTATAATAATAATTGATTCTGTTTACTAGATTAAAACAGAACATCTAACTTCAAATTGCCAAATGCACTTTCAGCTTGGTCACGCTCCTACCGTCCTCGGCATTTTCAACAAAATCTTCCGTATCTCAATTTGGCATCCCTGCCTCGCACCGAGCACCACCGTTATCTGTGCTTCGCCTCACGAAACAACCACTGCAAAACTTGAAACCGCGTTTCGCCCACACCCATTCATGCGAACCTGGTCGCAGCAGCAAAAACTTATAGCACATTTCTCTCACACTTTTATGTGTTGGGTAGGGTTAGGGTTACGCCTGTTTTCGTTGTTGCTTCGGGTTCGAGATTCGACAACGTGCTCGAGCAAACGAGCAAACCACTGCAGCAATAAAGCAAGTAGCGCCATCGTTGACGACCGTCGGTCGTATCGTCGTATAATTTTGCTGCTACCTAGGCAACATCGCGCGCGCATCATCTTACTATTTGTGCTGACTGGGAGGCAAGTAGGCGACGGACGCGCTCTCGAAAGCAAGCAAAAACCCGACAACGGTGCCTCGCGCGCGCAATCAAACAGTGTCAGCCGCGATACGACCGACCAGGAGTGCAGCATGGTGCAATGGTCTCTCATTCGTATGGCAGTAAGAAGGTATAGGTACCGAACGAAAATAGCTTGATTCTGCAAAGTGACAGTCGCAAACTGGTGTTACATATGTGCATACAATGCTTCTTTACTTACTGACTGATGTTGTCCATCATTTTGTAGTCGCCACCGCTGATGTTGATCTTCGGCACGATTCCGGGCGACAGCCGATTCATCAACCGACACAGGATGATACCGTCCCGGAGGCAGTCCTCGTAGAGGAAACCGGCGGGAAACTTTTCGCCGAGCAGCGTTTCGATCCAGTGTTGCGCTTCGCGTTCCTGGTCTTTGTCGCGTTTTCCGGCGACCTGTT
Source organism: Topomyia yanbarensis (assembly GCF_030247195.1). Lineage (NCBI taxonomy): Eukaryota > Metazoa > Arthropoda > Insecta > Diptera > Culicidae > Topomyia > Topomyia yanbarensis. The sequence goes on from NC_080670.1 coordinate 196,453,094, forward strand.
GGGGGAGAAAAAACGAGAGTTGGGAATTAATTCCAGTTGGGATTGTTTGAAAGTAATTAAACAATTGCTCTTTTTTTATATAAAATGAAATTTCGATTTTTGGTTCGATTATTAAGTTCCAGTGTTTCGTTGCTGAATCTATAGCTCCTAGCAACTCTGCGGCATAAGTGGTGCAAGTACCCTAACTAATTTTGATTCCTCTATTCATCCTACTCACTTGCACATATTATGTGTAAGACTGGTTGGAGTATAATAGGTGTGAATCCCGTCGTAATAAAAGGTAAAATTCCGTGACGTGATGTAATACCCGCATAGCTTTTACATCAAAGAGTTTGTCTAGAGCATAAAAATATTATTTTTAAACCACCTACTTAATCGGTATGAAAAATTACATTCGCGGTTGTTTGTTTCCTGCTGTTTCCATTCATGCTTTCAGAAGAATTGACTTTTGTTTTTCACCAGAAATAATCTACACGGAAAACCTTTCGTAGAAAAATTACAAAATATTCTAGGTTACATTTTAGAGTTTGTTTGTCTACAGCGGGCCCCCTGAATGGGATTCAGAAAGGGTTTTGTAAACATTACACTGAAAAATATTCTCATTTTAGCGTGAACATACAACGATTTTACAACTTTTCACAGCAATCGAATTGAGCAAAGCTTTATTATGAACGAGTTTTAGGGCCAACCTAAGGCAACATGTCTGTGATGTTTATATTTGGGGTCTTTTGAAATTCGGGAAAATTCCCGCTTTTTTGTGTATTGTTATTTTATTGAAGTATATTTTCTGGGAGGTTCTTTTTTACTTATACTTAGCGCTCAAGATAGACGTCTATTCTCTGTGATTATATTCTAGTGTGGCAAATTCGATCGAAAGACCTCTCTTTGAAAAATGCATCTGTGAACATGATCAATAAATAGTTGCATTTGCGACATAAATTACTTCCCAGCGAAACCTATGTGTTTGAAATCTTCGGAAAAATTTCACGAATGCCATGCTTACACTGGTGGGAACATAGTCAGTTTTCGAGCAGTCCCAGTAAGACACGGTTGTTCCGTTCGCAAACACTTCCGCGCTAGGATAAAACGTGGGATAAAACTAAAGACAGAAATCGACTGTTAAATGACAGCTTGGCTATAACCTTTGTTTGGATTCATTTGCATGCGTCTAGGCCTACGTTGGTGACACTTTTTATTCAGTACTCTCATCAAACAAGGACGCCATCAAGCGGCAAGTGAGGTCAAACCTGAAGGGACCGGAGCACTTATTTTGAATATGTAAAATAAGGCACCTATTTGGTAGACTTTCTTCGTAGGTTTCATGATTTTTTTGTTTGTATTTGATTATACAGTAAGTTGAAAAGGTGGCTTTGATTTTTTTTCTGAGTAGACACATTAAATTATTAACATGAAATTGTATATGTACCTTTGAAGTGCCTAGGAAAAATAATTAGAAAAACTCAATCGTCTCACTTCGATTTCGATTCCAAGTTCAACTATTAGACCAACGTGCTTGAAGTTTAGTATCCCGGCCAATATTTTGTTGACCTATAAAGGCTGAGGTTGGAGTGTGCAATGAGGGGTTGATGCTTTAAAATTAAAACTAGTTTAAAATTTCTCAACAAGTTGAAAATTTTCGGCAGCGTCCGCTCCGGATCTTCCTCCTTGATCCGCCACTGGTTTCAAGCGATAATTCAATGTCGACACATAGTATCTCAAGATCTTGGCTGTCGATCCCTTGTATGTATGTGCAAATCGTACTAAATATGTAATATACATTTCCATCATTGTATTAAACATAACCAGCCATGGAATCGTAGTTTGGACGAATGAAAAAGGCACAATTGCACCATTAGGAGGATTAAAACAGGTTTTTTTTCAAGATGTGCTGCATACATGAGTTTTTTTTTGTAAAAAAATAAAGACATAATAACTTCTGCTTTTGATCTTTTATTAGTTATGATTTATTTTTTCGAAAATTCAAAATGGCGGCTTCAAAATAGAATTTTTCTCGAAATCATGTTTTTTCTTCTAACGGCAAGAATAGGGCTTGTTTTATTGATCGGATTTCCTTTATCCAAAAAATGTTTGAAAGTTTATACTTTTTTGTCTGATTTATACCTAACATTATCATAATAAAATTAATTATTTGTAATTTTTACAACGAGATTACAGTAAAAAAGCGATAAATTTCTGAAACGTCTATAAAATTGTTTTTGACGTAGGACTACAGGACTAGGACTTGTCTTTGTTTTCGATATGGGGGTGCACTTTTTAAATTCCACAAAAATTGTATTTAACGAAAAGTGGTCCAATTTTGAACGCTTACAGGGTGTTTGGTTCATGGCTAAGAACCTCTCGAGGGGTGATTAACTGTCATATTCGGAGAAAAAAATTGTTCCATACATACCATCAAATGTCAACCGTTACAGAGTTATTGATTTTTTTGTGTAAGAAATCTATTTGTCTTAAAATATCTCTAACTCAAAAAGTATACGTTGTATTTTAAATCTTTTAGTTCCATTCGAAAGATGAGAAATTTTCCTATTGAATGGTATTCTCATACCTTTCAGTTAATTAGTTTTATTTACCTTTTAGTTGTAAAGTAGTTAAAAGTTAGTGTTTTTGAGGCGATTTTCGTTAATTTTCTCAAAATAATGAATTATGATTATAGCAATATCTATTAACCAAAGGTAGGGTTGTAGGACGATTCATAATTTGTTCTTCAACATCATATTCCTATCTCGTCTCATTTTTTTGTAATTTCATTGCTAAACTTTTCCTGTAATCGACTTGTAAGTGCTTAAAAGACTGTAATCTAAAAAATATCCTTTATATTCTTATTTTCAAGGTTTTATTGAAAAGCTGAGAAAATTTTCTATCAATCTATGTACAAATATCTCTTAGTTAAGAGTACTAAATGACTTTTTTCTAGTAAAATTGCTCATATTTAGCGTTTTTCGAGGAGTTTTGTAATTATTCTAATTATTAATGAATAAAATTAATCGTTACTATTATGCATTTGGTGCCCCTTAGCATTCTCTATAACTTGTTATTTGACACTTTATCCATATCTCTGTTCATTTCGCTGCTATTTAATAGTTAACACAAAATGATCTCACCACAAATGAAGTGGGTTCGAAATCGTTGTTTTTGCATATGAAACGATGTGATAAAAATGATTTGGCGTCGAAGCAAAAAGAGATAATTTCATGGAGTCAAAGAAAGAATTGTAGAACTTGCTGAGATGCATTATTTCCATGATAATAATGGTAATATTTATTATTTACTATTTAAAGAAAATTAACGAAAATGCTAATAATAACACTAACTTTAAACTAAATTACTTCTAAAAGAATGCTAAATTCACTTAACTGAAAGGTATTAATACATTTTTCTCTGTAAAATTTTCTTGGCTTTCGAATTAAAAGAAAAAAAAAATACAATAAGTGCCATATTTTTTCAATTAGAGCTTGTATTAGTAAAAATGATATAAAAATATCCATGCTCAATAACCCAAACACATGAAAACCAGAAAAGATAAGTGCATCATGTCAAAGAATGAATTAAGCAACTCTTCCTGACCAACAATCTGAATTATTAAAATGATCATGTTAACTTTTACGATTTTCGTGACGTGAACAAAAACCCGATCAAAATTGTTAAATTTTCAGTAAATTACTTTAAAAAGGTTACTTATACTCATTAGCTGAAACATGTGAGTGCATCACTCAATGGGAAATTTTCTCACCTTCCCAATGGATCTAAAAGGCTTGAAATACAAAGTATACTTTTTGAGTTAAAGGTATTTTAAAACAAATAAGTTTTTAACACAAAAAGTTCAACAACTCTGTAACGGTTGAGATTTGATGGTATGTGTAGAGCGACTTTTTTCTCCAAATATGACAGTGAATCACTTCTCGAGAGGTTCTCAACCATGAACCAAACACCCTGTATAATTCAGACATCTCACGATAAATTTTCAATTTTTTGCATATCGCCCCGAAATACTTCTAAGAATATATTCCAATAGATAAACCCAAAGATTTTTAATATCATGACACTAAAATTTTAAATAATGTTCAACCTAGTCAAAATATCGCGCATTTACGCACAAAAGATAGCGCTTCCCAAGTCCGGCACCACACATTTGTGTACGTCATCATCGACTATTTAAAGGACGGATTTGGCCGGAAAAGCTCAGTTGCCTGTTGAACGGAAAGCGGAGTAGGTCACTGCGCTGTGTGTTTTCACAGCCAATGTAGCTGAGACAGAAGTCCGTTACACTGGCTGTGGAGTTACGCTACCCAGTACCTGCCAAAACGCGACTGAGCTTGTCCGTTCAAACACTATGCATTCTTTTGTGTTGTGTTCGTTTCCAGGACATCTCGGACACAAGTATTCGTTCACAAAATCGCTTGTACATTCGCTCTACCCATCATCATCAGCGTTGACTCATTTTGTTTTGTGCGCCTGGGGTCAATGTTTGAGGCGAATGTGTAGGTAAGGTATATCTAATTTGTTAGCAGGGTTGCCATATTCACAGATTTTTCTGTAATGATTTTTTTGACAGATTTTTTTACAATTTTTGATCACAGATTCTTTTTCACAGATGGCAGATTTTTGGCATTTTGATGAAAATTTCAGTTTTTTTACGCGGGGGATACAGTCCGCGTAAAGGAAAACCGCGTAAATTTCAAAATCCGCGTAAATGAAAACCGCGCAAAAAAAACACCGTGTTTAAAAAACTTGTGTATTGTGATTTTTCGGAAATTTATAACAGATTTTTTTCCTGTTTCAGTTATCACAGATGGTAAAAGGATATTTTTGCCCGAAACCTGTTTGTTAGCGGTTGCATGCGTAACCTGCATGATAGCAATCTGTGCTTTCGTTGTGCAAAGACAAAAACTTTCTTAGCAACAAATCTACGCAGATTCATTTCCAAGTCATAGGAAATTTTGCTATTTTAATAAATTATATTCATTTCTCATTTCAGTTAACTACGAGTGGCCCTGCACTTGACAAAGTAGGATGATGGCTTCGCGCGCAGAGGCCGACGAGACCCGCCATTTTGAAGCCAATAAAACATCAAAAGCATAAGGTCGTATGTCTTTTCATTTTCCACAAAAACTTCCCAACTTCGCCGAATCCAGGAGAAGCTGTCTGAATTTACTGTCTCTACTTTGCATCCCATATGATGTTGAAGGAACAGAAACAAGTACACAAAAGAGCGCATATGTTTTTTTTCCAAAACGTGTTGCTGCTAGACGTCAACCGAAGGCTCTGGTTCTTCCAAATGGATCTGATGAGTTCAAGTGGATGGATAAAACCGAAGAGAATATGAAGGAACCATCATTTGACGTACTCGTGGCTGGTGGGAATCACTTGATTGTAGAAATCAGAGACCATGCACAGTATTTTTCGATCGTGGTGATACGTTTAAAGGTTTTGAATTATTTTTTCACTCAACTTTGTAATTTAATTGGGTAAGTTTGCTTCGTTGAAAGGCTATTTTTATTTGTTTTGCGATGCAGTGATCGTTATTTTTATGAATTTTCATTGCAAAATATTGTAAATTGAGCAAGTGAATCTCCGGAGGCGTCTCGGGAAAAGGTAGTTTTACGGAGTGCATTATAACTGACATTGGACCAATCGGTTTGAAATTTTGCGCAGTTACTGGGAAATTATGTGAAAAGTAATAATGTGTTACTTCAGTAACAGTAACTTTTTTTAGTTAGGATGTACAACGAATATTATCAATTCTTCATCAAAAGATTAGCCAAGTACATAAAATACCAATACCCCGAGATTTACAGTACCACCATTACCGTACAGTAGGACAGGAAGCTACTTTTAACGTACAGTGATCTATTTATGAAGCCTGGCAGTTAGTTGCCTTTTGCAAAGTTTTTCGGGTAGAATTGAGTTAATTCTGATCTAGACCAGCACTATCTTTTAATAAAAGCATCCTTTCTGCTGCAAAGTTAATTATTTTAACATTGGCAATATATTTTGTGAAGAACCCATACTTTACTCCAACATGTACAGCATATCTTGAAAAATCATCCCAAATATGTATGTATTTGCAATTATAGGCTACTTGAAAAAAAATTTCGTGGGTTTTTTTTTCTAAATAATTGTACGTTTTCACATTTTTAACGTATACTCCGTAACCTGTCTAGATGGCGCGCCCATAGGATCAGAATACTGTTTTCGATGTACAAAACCTTAAACAATTGATTATGCTGCCTGAACTTTGGATTTAATCTAGATAGGTTCAAACTGATCTAGAATTTCAATTACCTGAAGATAAAAACCTCCGATTTTCGCCACTTTATTCTCTTCGCGGTTTGAAAGACTTCAGCAAAATCTTGGTTCGCACGAATTTCAATAATAAGACAAAATAGAAAGCAACAAACTTTGTTTTTTGGTTGAAATTTCGAAAAATTATCTTTCCGTGCGAAAAGAAACTCCAACCCACATTTTTATGACGCTGTCAAAAACGCAAATAATATACAACCACGATCAGTTTTCCAATCCTTTAAAAATCCTCTCCGTTCCGCTTTGACACGCGCTCGACCATACTGACCGCAACTTCCCACCACAGCAAACTATTTGAAAATTTTACATCATAGCAACCGTAGCGCAGGGTAATCTGGTCAACGCTGGTCACATGTATGCTGCATAGTTGCTTACACAGTCGTGATCAAAGTGCTTAGAGTTCTAAGGTAATTCGTTTTTGACAGTAACTAGGTGAGGAGTGAGGTAAGCTTGCAGCAAGCTGCGGGGAAGCCAACTTAGTGTGCATACTGAAATTCAAGCAAACATGCATGGAAATGTAGTAAAAAATGTTGTTAGCTGTCGTTTCCAGCACCAACATGGCTGATCGGTGATTTCAAGGATCATATCACCTGAGAATAAAAGCTCCTTGGTCGTGATTCACTGGCTAAACCACCTTCTACGCCCAAGTAATGAATTTGATTCACTCGTTTTGAACGACTGAAATGTGTCAAAAACTGCAAAAAATTTATGGTGGTATCTGTTCGCATCTCTCCCTCAAAAAACATCGATCCGGCAATTTTCCCAGAACACTAGCTCCGCCTTTTATTCACGTTCCCAAACACTCAATTGCTGGTGGATTACCCCTCAGGTTTGGGAACAATTTTTCACTAGTGGTCTATCCCCCATCACGGTGTCTTTGTCGAACAACTTTATTCAAAAAAATTCGGCATCTGTAAAACTTCGGGATATGAAAGAATGGACTTTTCCCTTTAATTTGAAAGTAAAATTTAAATCTTCTGTCGGGGGGTCTAGAACAACTTTTTATTTTAAAGTTTTTTGATTGAAAATTTAAGTTTTTTAATGAAATTAATTCACATTTTTTGCTACTAATTGGTACTATAGACATTCAAAAAATACTAAAAGTGAGAATCTGGTGAACAATCCCATTGTTTACAACTTCGTAGAATGCGGTAAATCGATATAAAATCACCCGAGAAAGTTATTAAAATGTTATCAGTTTTAGGTGTGCGCGGGGCCTATGGATTAAGAAGTCGATTAACAAGGACTTACAAACAAATGTTGGGTTTAAATGAACAGTAAATTCAGATAAATTTCAATGCATGCAAAGTCCCATTCTCAGCAGAAAAAATATATTTTCAGATTTCTCCGGGTCTTGGGCGAAAATGATACTTTATGCACTGTATGGAGGTATGAAAAGGTGTTGACCAAATTTATTCGATAATCTTATACCTTTTCAAGATGTTGATTAATGTAGTAACTAATTTTATCATGCCTTTTTCATTTCTTTTCTCGCTCTAGGGGATAGCTAATGTAGGAAGAATGACCCTTCTTCCTGATCCTATCCTGCCTGGTAAAATACAAATGGCTTAAATTCAAAGCTTTATATTTGAATGAACTAAAGTGGACAGTTCGAGTCATTGTAATAAACGACGGTTTTTAGGGATCATCCATAAATGACGTAGCATTATGTGGGGGAGGGGGGAGTATTGTATTTTGTGATGATGTTTGACGACAGGGGGGTAGGGGGTCATGTCATGCTACGTAGCTTTTTTAAAGGGGAATAACTAACATCGTTTTTTTTTATTTTTTTATATTTTTCGTGGTCAAGAGGGGGGGGGGGGGATTTCCGTCAAGCTACGTAATTATCAGGGGGGTATTTAGAGGTTTGTGATGAAATGCTAGGATGGGGGAGGGGGGTGTTATAAATCACTCAAAAAATGCTACGTCATTTATGGATCGTCCCTTATTGCTATTTTGGGTTGAGAATCCTGTTTGTCTTTACCGACATTAAATGAAAGATGATTGAAAAAGAAAAAAAGCTCTTCGAGTTTTGGATCCATGTTTGTTATCTTTTGGGGTAGATTTATTTCATCAGAATTTATAGATCCAGATTTTTGCTTGTCCTTAAATTTTATTTCCAAATCGAGTACACTTCACGTAATCTTAGAAAAAACATGTTTCATAATTTCCTTCAAGAAGAAATGCCGAGGTCGTTACTCTTTGTGCACGGATCACAACAGAAAACGAACAAGAAAATATCAGGCTGTACCATACATTCAAGTAATAAAAGTCTGTTTATTGAAGATTTCCCTCATAATATGGGATAAGAGCAAAGACAACATATCAAGAAGACAGAGTTGCAAGTTCAGTTCAGAATCTGGAGACGTTAACCGCAACACGTCTTAGTTGCAAATATGGCCACAGTCCCAACTAGAAACATATTCTCGCCTGTTTTTTGTAAACGGCCAATAAGCATGCTGTCAAAATTCACTTTGAGAGAAACTTCCGGACAAACCGCAGCTCGCCGAGAATGGATGTTTACATTTTATGAAAGAGAAAAGTTTTCTCTTTCGTCTGCTGTTGTGATTTATAATCGGCGACTAATGGTTTGTCCAGAATTTCCTCTCAAAGTGAATTTTGACAGTATGCTTATTGGCCGTTTTCAAAAAAAATACGCGAGATATTTAAAATGACCGCTAAAGCGGGCGAAGCATTGTTTTCGATTGTTATGTCTGTTACTCTGTGGTTGGAGTTAAAAAGTGTTCAACGAGTGTGGTTGAATTGAAAGCACTATTCAAAATCGGATAACAATTTCATTATGTTGTCTATGGATAGTAGAATATTTTCGACACTAGTGCTTCCAGCAGACAACAAATGCTTCCATTACCCTAATTTGTAACAAAAAAACCATCGGCGTCGCCGGCTGATCATTAGCTCCACAATGTGTGTTTATAGTAGGCGGTTGTTCGGTTTTCGGCTGAATTCAAATAGCGACCAAAAGCAGTGAACAACAAAGTCATTCATCAGCACACATAACCCGTGCGCCTGTGTTACGTTTATAAATATTTATGTCTGATGTTGTTGGTTCTTTTTGTTTTCGTTTTAGATGCTTCTTCCACACTTGAAGGATTTTCCGTTGGTTTTTTCTCCGATTGAATAAAGTGCAGGGAAAGATGCTCGTCTCCGCGAATAAGCGACTCTAACCTATAGATACTTTACTATTACAGACTTGCGGCGAAGATTTGTTTTATGCGGACAAACGAACTGTCAAAAAGTGCAGTCAAACGAACGTGACGGCTCGATGAAGCAATGAATAGAGGGAAGCCCATGCAAAGTCCGAAATGTTTGTCCCCGTGACAAAATGATGTGTCGAAATCGTCCAATGAAGGTTCTTCGCGTTGGGTCAATGCTGGACGTCCTCTAACGAATCGGTGAACCGTTATACAATGTGGGACTATCAATCTATCAGTACAGAGAACAGACGTCCATCTTCAGCATTCAACTTGTGTAAAATCTCTAACGGTTTCGAAGGTAGTTGGCATATCCAAACCATGTGCGCTACTGTCGTCATGTTTTTTGTGGCTGAGTTTGACAGAATTGACAGCGGTTATTCCTCTACCCAGTCAAACTTGTCCGGAACCGGTTCGGACTTCCAGTATGAATTCCAGCTCAAATGCATCAACCGATAGAGTCGGAATCGGTTGTTTTATTTCAGCAAGATTCCATACTGAATCCATTCAGGATTTCGAACCGGTTCCGGAATGGATTTGACAGATAGTTTGGATAGGTTGGTGTGGCGGCGCTAGCGTTTATCGTATATTAATTCAAATGTTTACACACGTTTTCTAAATATTTTTGTTCGATCATGGATGTCTGTTCTCTGTGCTATCAGTGTCATTTCAATCGATCACGAGTCCTGTCAACAGCAATCAAGTCGAGGAAAATCTCTTCGGATCTGACTAAAGTACGATTAACAGTTCCGTTGACGTTGACGGAAGCTGATGCATCGTCTGAATCGTCCTTAACAGTTCTTGTTTTCGAGTGGAATGACACTGATAGATACATGGTAAAGAAAAGATTGAAACGTGAACCCTTGATACAGATATTCCGTGTCAGTATTTTTTATGTAATCATTCTTGTTAGTTCGACTGGTTGCCTGTTTTACTATTTTTACATTCGCCATTCTATGTAGTAAAGTGTTTAATCTGACTGAAAGGAGCGGATATTCAGCCGTCGGCACCGAAGGAATGCGGCCAATAGATCGACGTATGCATCGAAGTAATTTAATGTTTATATTATTCTACTACAATATTGCGCTTTTCGAACAGGCAACATTCAGAATGTTTAGAGAATAAACATCTTGGCATTTTTCCATGGAGTGGTGAACTTGAAGGCGAATAACTGAAGTGTGATGATGGTAGCCCTTTCGGAGGCAAATTGCCGATGGGCGTAAGTTGCGAAATGTTCTTAATTGGGTCATTGAATGAAAAATAAAATTTCATAAATCGATAGAGCTCATTTTTCTAAATAAAACAATATATATATGTTCAACCTTTAAAACATCATAATAATTTTTAAATGATTTTCTAAAAATATGTAAACACGTCCTCGTTTGACACTATCGGTCTTCCATGACGATGAATTTAGCCACATGGATTAGCATTTTTGACAGTTATCCCAGCAAAAGAATAGGGATCAAGGTAGTTCAATGGAAGGTGCGGTCATAATAATTCGATTTCATAAAATAATTTTTATTTGTTATTTTGCGTTAAGAAAAGTTAAAAAAAGTTCGATTACGTATCTTTGACGTTATTTGCATCGGAAAAGACCAAAAACAGCCAATATGTGTGTGTTAACCATCCTAACTCCCACTAGCTGGTAGTGATTTACAGAAAAAAAAAGATGTTTGCATGTGTTTTAACATATCCATGCAAATAATTTGGTTCAAGGATTTAGGCAGGTGTCAATTGAGCTAGACTTTCCGATGACCCATTTCGTGTACAGCGCCAGACATGTTTCGAGGTCATCGTTCCATCAACCAGCCCCGCCTTACTGTAATGTTTGTATCAAATGGATTATAACATTACAATAAGACTTTCGATTCCTTACATGAGGTAAGAAATCGACGCGTATTTAGTGTATTTATTTGATTTTTGTATATATAAATTAGAATATGCCTGTAGAAAAATATACCAGTTTTTCTATTTCCTTCCTCATCTCCTACTTACGCGAGTGACTGATATTTGCTTATCCATTTTTCGTCCCATTCCAAACCTTCTCCAGATATCCTCAAAATATCCAGCTTCTTTCTCACGCAACAAACAGCCCGAGCAATCCTTTCTCTTTCTCACATTTGCAGGTACAGCGCAATTCCTTCTTCAGTTTCCGCTGGTTTCTTCAAAACCAGTTCCCGTTTGGTATATTCCTCTGGGGTGGGTAGGCTATCGACACCCGTCCATCTCCCTAGAAGCTACGTGTTCCTTTTATTTCGCTGTCGGCTGAGACGACAATCAATCAATCTATCCCGGTCAAACCATTCGGAACTTGATTCGGAATTCTGAATGGAGCCAGTATGGACCCCAGCTCAAACGCAATAACCAATGCCGAAACCGATTGATTCGGAATCGGTTGTTGCATCTGAGCTGGAATCCACTCCGACTCCATTCAGAAATCTGAACCGGTTCCGGAATGGTTTTAGCTGGGATGCCTTTCCTTTGCGAAATTTTCTCCTCTATCATCGATCAACCAAAGTGATGAACCTTAAAGTCAGGTTTAGATGGCGCTGCAGGCACTGAGTAGAACGAACGGGAGTGTATTTTAGTGGCTAGAATCACACCCGTACTTGGGAAAAAAACGAAAAAATTCTTTTGTTAAGCTGCACTATTCTCGCGACATTTTCACCAACTAATACACAGCTTAATTGTAGACGCGACCTAGTGAATGGTTGGTTTCGTTTTTCGATAAATTACACTGTATTTCACTCAAAAACTTTAAAAACGTTTGGACAAAAACAAAAACACCTTCTAGCGACTTGGCAGTGCTGCCACTTTTTTCAAAAGACCAAAAACAGCCAATGGCTTAATAATTAATAATTGTTCGCATTTTATTTTTGAGAAAAAAATCAAGTTTTTAAATCAGTAGATTCTCCGCAATAGTGCTGTCCAACGGGCAGGCCCGTAGCCAGGATTTTGTTTCGGGAGGGCCTTAAAACTTGTTGCAGAAATGTGTTAATTCTGGTGACTTGAGATAGTCACTTGAAACTGAATGTAATTTTGAAAATTTCTTAGTGAAATGGTATAGTACATCGACGAACTCTTGCTTTTGAATTTGGTTTTTATTATTAATTTATAAGCTACCATTTTCACCATTGGAATTTGCAAACGTGGTCTGGTGGGTGCTCCCATCATACAACTTGAAGCCGATGAAGTGAGACTGTCCAGCGCAGATTCATACGATATGCGTTACGTCAATTGCCTTGGAACGATCCGCTGAACCTGAACCGTACGAAGATTGTTGTCGATTATTAAGACTACACACTTTAGAAGATCGTAGACCCGCGTCGTAAACTACCTTCGTGTCTAAGCTTCTTATGGCTGAATATGATGTTCCCGATCTTGCATCACAAATTAACCTCTACGCACCAACCCGTGTCCTTTGTTCTCGAACACTGCTGCACTCTGAAATGCACAACACTAACTACGCTGCCAACAACCGATATTAGAAATGACCCGTCGCTTCAACGATTATAACGAAATCTTCGACTTCGTCATTAGTTCCGCGCATGCCACTTTAGGTCATTAGGAAATTCGCTCCAAATCTTCTGATTAGGCAGGCGATTTGTAGATGCGCAGAAACGGTTCAACTCCTATTCGACTCAAATTTATTATAATTTTCAATTTAAATGATGATACAATAAAGACTATTTTCAGACAAGTGAGAACAACTAATTATTTATCTATTTAAGTATTCAGATTTTTCACAGATCCCATTCTTCTATAAAATTGATACTTGTTACATCCTTAGACAGGCTTATTTTTCTAGTCAATTCTTCTATTAGATCCTTGAAACTACGGCAAATAACAGTCAGTAATGTTGTTTGTTGACATGTAAAGGGTGTACAAAAAATACTACCGATTTCTCTACAAAGCATAAATAAGAACTATAGCTGTATTTACCTAGATTAAGCAAATATTATATTTGTGCACACGAAGCTTACAGGTTTCATTTCGGAATTCATGGATTTTTGGACAATACAAAAGAGATGTTTCAATGAATTAATTTACTAAACTAGCCGGAATTTTATCTACTATAAGACTGTTCACTAGAGTGCCCAGAAAAATGATGAATTTCTGAAAACTCAATCGGCCCACCTCTGAGTCGATTTCTAGTTCCACCAGGAGCACTTGCTCCAAATTTGAAGCAAATCGGACAAGTCTAGCTACCGGACCAACGTGCCTGAAGTTTATATGGGATTTTTCGACAATTTACATGGAGAAACCCCACTAACTCGCATTTTCGCCGCTAGATGGCACTGTATGTATCGTACTATCACTGTAAGTGAAAATAAGAAAGATAATTTAATTGCCTACAACTTTGTCGAGAACTGCTAGTGAATCCGACTTTGTTAAAAGAAGTTATCAAATTTTTAACAAAGTGATGTCTGAGTCAGTTTTGCATGGGGCCTAGCAGTGCATGATTGTGTATCAGTACTCGATTCCCACCAACTATACATTTTTGTGAGATAATGGTTAGATTTAGCTGAATATTAAATTCACAAGAATTGTAGTACATAATAGGAGCTATGTTTTGGTTAGAAAATTTTAGTTCTACATGTGACCGCATAGAGGGCGCCAACACTAACTTTTCATAGAAGTGAGATAGAATATCGAGATGTTCGGAAGAGTTATTTAAAAATGCTTGATTTATAACTTTGTGGAAGACACCTAATCTCTATCTCTTCCCGGTGAAAAGCTAGTGTTGGCGCCCTCTATGCGGTAAAATTTGGAACTAATATTTTCTAACCAAAACATGACTCGTATGACTTACTATAAATTTTCTGAACATACTATTGACCTAAACCTAACCATTATTTCAAAAAATGTTTAGTTCGTGCGAATCAAGTACTGACCCGCAACCATGCACCGCTAGGCCCCATGCAAAACTGACTCAGACATCACTTCGTTAAAAGTTTAATAACTTCTTTTAACAAAGCCGGATTCACTAGTAGTCTTCGACAAAGTTGTAGGCAATTAAATTATCTTTCTTATTTTCACTTACAGTGATAAAACGATCCATACAGTGCCACCTATTGGCGAAAATGCGAGCTAGTGTGTTTTCTCCATATAAATTGTCGAAAAATCCCATACAAACTTCAGGAACGTTGGTCCGGTAGCAAGATTTGTCCGATTTGCTTAAAATTTGGAGCAAGTACTCCTGGTGGGACTAGGAATCGACTCAGGCATGGGCCGATAGGGGTCATTTTTTCCTGTCACTCTACTGGTCACTAATCGAAAGGAAATCCCCTGCTTACTGTTATCTTGAAATTTACTTAAACTTTGTTAAATGCAACCAGAGCTTAAAAAAATTGACATCCCTGCGAGAACTTGAAAGAGAACTGAAATTCATTCGGGTTCGCAAATGTTCGGTTTCAGAAGCAAACTGAATTTTGTTTCTATGCTAGCTCTGAGAGGGATTATTGAGTGAAAATGCGCAGTTCACTAATGCTCGAACTGTCCACATAATAACAAATGAATGCTTTGGTTGGTGAAGGAATTTATATTTCCTCTGCACTCAAACATTCGATTCTGCATGAAATTTCAGTCAGTTGGAAAGACCAAGGCGTTGAATCTGAATGTCAGTTTCGATAAGCAGAAATAGTTAACTGATTTTGAAATTTCGAAGCACTGAATGTAACATTGATGACACCACTAGAATTACTCGAAACTATAAATGTGGTTGAGCTAAATAATTTTAGCATCACAATTGCTTCCGGCAAATCAAAGAAAACACATCGCACTTGCTTCTCCTGTGCCGAAGAGATTTCTTTCAGATTTCTATGTTTTTAATTTAAATTTTTTGTCAGCGGCAGTTTTCGTGATGCGAAGATGCTTGCAGTCACACTTTCTAAGTCAATTCAAGCAATCTGCTCAGTAAAGGGCGAACACGAAATTATGGCGACACCGAAAATGTCATCCCAATTTTCTTATAATGTTTAAAATCAAACCAAAATTTTAGGGTAGTTTTATACATAAATTTACTTCAAAAATCAAAAGAAAAGTTAATCGATGGAGCCTTGAGTGTAAAATTGAACGCATTTTCGCTTGATGCCCTCCATCAAAGTCTTTACAGTGTCATCCGGTACCAGTTTCTCAGGTTTTTTTCCATTTTCTTAACATGTCCTTCTCGTCTTTGACTGTCTTCTTGCTCTTCCGAAGTTCCCGCTTCATCACTGCCCAGTACTGCTCCACCGGGCGCAGCTCCGGACAGTTTGGCGGATTCATGTCCTTTGGAACAAAATGGACAGAATTGGCCTCATACCACTCCAGGACACTTTTAGAATAGTGGCATGATGCCAAATCTGGTCGTGCTGCTGCAAGAACGGAAAAAGGCGCTTCTCGAGGCACTCAGATTTGTAGATCTCGCCATTTACTGTGCCCTTTGTCACGAAAGGCTCACTCCTCAGTCCGCAAGAGCAGATGGCCTGCCAAATGAGATATTTGGAGGCGAACTTCGACATTTTCTTCTTCTTAAATTTGTCGTCCACATAGAACTTGCTCTTGCCGGTGAAAAACTCCAACCCCGGAATTTGCTTAAAATCGGCTTTTAAATCCGTTTCGTCGTCCATCACACAGCAGCCATATTTTGTCAGCATCTTCTCGTAGAGCTTCCGTGCCCGAATTTTTGGCCGTCGATTGTTGCCGCTCATCGCGGTTTGGGAAGTTCTGTACCTTGTATGTAGGTAGTCCAGCTCTCTTCTTTGCATTCTGGACGTAGCTCTGCGACATGCCGATCTTTTCACGGCTTGAGACGTTGGGATTTGCTTTATCATCCGCTTCACCTTTCTCTCCGTCTTTTTGTTCTCCGGTCCCGGTTTTCTTCCAGCTCCTTTGCCGTGGTCCAATGTCAACCGCTCCTGGAACCGCTTCAGCACTCTGGAGACGGTTGAATGGTGAATGTTCAACATTTTTCCCAACTGCCGTTGCGACAGGTCAGGAAATTCCAGGTGTTTGGAAAGAATTTGTTCTCTCGACTCGCGTTGGTTCACCTCCATTTTCGTTGAATCGAAAAACACGACTTCGAGTTGGACAGCATGTAAACAATACACATCAATGAGAAAGTGTGCAAAATTTGGTTGATTTTTACCCAATGGTAAAAAAGTTATGCCCTGTTGAATGCGTCGCAATAATTTCGTGTTCGCCCTTTATTCAAACCGAATTGAGAGGATCAGAGCAAAATTCCGAAAGCACTCGTTCTGAGTGCATAGAAAAGATAGAAGAGGTGCTCTTGAGACTTCTTAAATTAACTGATTCTTTTTTCCTCCTCCGTGATTTCCGATCATCTCTAATTTTAGTCCAAAACGAATAAAGAACAAATCGTGAGATTCAACCAGTCACACCATTTTAGTCGCAACAGTGTTGCGAACTCGCATGAATGGAACCAATTCCTCGCATGAAAGTGAAATTAAGTGCCAATGAAAATAATGATGCGTTAAAATGACGCGAAAGCAAAAACTGTCGCCTCAGCTATATATCGTTCTCAGTAAATTGAAATATTTTTTTTGCCTAGTACGCTTGAATGTGATGTCTAGTATTCACTTTTGGAGAGTTTTAGTACTCAGTCGTCCATTAAACTTCTTCTACTATTTTTTAAATAATTCATAAGTGAACTCGGTTCAATTCCAACATTAAAAATAATAAAATGAGCTTAGCTGGTTGTCCAACAGATCTCACGCAAGCTCTTGACCATTGCACGTAGATACCTGTTTACGAAGCAGGGAAATATTTTTACCTCACCAACTGCGTACAGGGGGTCGTTCATATCTATCTCGCTATTGAATACTTCCGTGACATAATCGTGATAGTTGCCTTTATGTTCGCAAACATGCTTGCTTGTTGCCTTTATGATAGTGAATTTCCTCAATGATTGTGCTGGCTGTAGATTTTGAGATATTGACGCAGCTTTTGCCGTTGTCAATATTACCTGGACATGTGCCACATATTTGGTAATTGTTTGTGTTCAGCGGTAAATAAATCGTAATGTGACGTTTTTTCATAGAACTGGAACGTACTAGTTTGCCTTTGATATGTGCAAAGAATGCTATGTGTAATTGTACTATCGCATTATGTTTTGTACTGCATTTCTCCCATATGTGATATGTATCTGCAAGTAAGCGGTGTTCGATCTTGTAATCGAACATTGATTTTCTCACCGTCCATTTATATGAAGATCTTAATTACAGCATTGTCACACACAACAATTAAAATTAAATGGCTTTAAATCATTCAAAAACAATGATTTCGCCTGATCCAATTTTTTTAACGCTATGAGCGCAGAATACCTGAGTTGGTAGAACTCAATAAAGGTGGCTATCGTTAGTATAGCCTTCATTTTCACCTTCAGAAAATGTTCCTCGTCACAAATACTCGGTCTTATGCGAATCTCCACTAATCAAAGTATTTGACCGGTGCACCACTTCTTGCTTCTGCGACTCACTCATCTCGACTGATTACTAGGCAGAGTATAGTGGAAGTTTCCTTTGTTTTTCAGACAAGAAACACAATATAAAAGTAACTTTATTTGTCGTTCGCTTCACACTTCGCTGGGACAGAAGCATAAACCACACTGAATTTCGTGACCATTGATTTTGGTTGTTGGAAACAGCAATCTTCTAAGTTTATCTCAAATCAAACGAGCTACAAGCTGATAATATTTTTTTTTTAATTTAGCCCCCCCCCCCTCTAGCTACGTGCCGGCCAACGGGAAACGACTACATTTACGATTTAGCCGTTCACCATCAAATGAAAAACGATTCCATTGCCCCGATATAATCCTTGGATCGCACACACGACGTCCGTCGAAGTGCATGCGGCACTTGTTGGAAAATTGCACGCTTCTCTGCCGAAAACCATCCGACATATTTCTGTACGTCGTCAAGTGGGTTGAAAACGGAAAGCCCCGACATCATCAACCTGGGCGATGGATGCTCCGCGCCAAGTGACGCGACGATGTGATGCGTCCTGCTATCCCTAAATATCCGCAATTCAAGAGTCAGCAGTGAAATTACCGCCAGTCGCCGCCGTTGGCCAAATCATCCGTGCACGCGGGTGAAGCTCAAATATAATTTATGACGAGATCCGTTTAAGCCAATCTGGTTTGCCAATAAAATTTTGCCAGAGGGCGTTCAAGTTAACGGCAGGCCGAAAAATCTATGCCTGTGTGTACAGTACAACCTACAGTATAAACAATCTTAAAAAAAACGAACCATTTAATGCATCAAAGTACCATGCGTCGCGACCGCAGAGCAAACGAAAAAAAGAAGCAATTTTTCAACCGGACGTCTATTTTTTTTATTTTCCATTTTCCTTTACGATTTTTTTTTGATTTGGTCGCAAATGTCTTCGCCAGACATTTCGGACTTTTCTCGACTCGAGCGTGTTGTTCGGTCGGTGCTTGTTCACTTCAGCGTGACGTCAATCAAAGCAGGCCGATCGTTTACTAAAATATATTTTGGATATAACCGAACACAATCGACGAGATAAATCGTCCATAGTGCGGGAACCTTGACTGTCGCGCGTGTATCACAAGGCCTACTACCACTTTAATGGAAATGTCTGTTTTGTGTCGTGAAAATTGTGCGATTTGCTTTTAATTGCAATCGAATCAATTAGTGAGACGCTTGAATGTATTCAAAATTCGAGTCCGCTCAGAAAAAAATCGATCGAGGACAACACACAGAATTTAATTTGACACTTAGGCCCACATGCTAAATGCACCGGGGAAATTTAAGATTTGCTTCCAACTACACCTGTTCTTGCCAATAATGACTTGTAACGGTGCTAGCACAGAGAACAGACGGACGTTTTTCGAGCGTCAGAGTGGTGTAAAAATTAACGGTGTCTTCAAAGGTAATTAGGATATCACCACCAGGTGCGCTACTGACTTTGATTGACAGATGATCACACCTAAAACGTGCTAGCAAATATTTACACGAGTTTCTATTGTTTGCCCCGAATCTCTGTGGCTCTGGTATCGGTTATAAATTATTTATATTTAGCCCCGTTTTTATGACTCTTGTTTCTCATTTATTTACACGGATTTGTGGGGGCTAGCTGGCTCATTAAAATTTACGAGCTATTTTAGGTTCAATTTCTACAGAAATTCTTTCCGTGCACCAAGTGAATAGCACTTAAACTGCATTTTTTCGGTGGTGATTATTTTGATAAACCTGGACTTTTGCGATAGAATATTTTGAGAAAAAAATGATACGTTTCCCCACGATAGTTTATCTATTCAACTAACGCTTTTCCAACAATATTTTTCCTCAAAAACAAGTATGAGCAATTAAAACCCACACAAATCAGCCAATGCCACCCTAGCGACCGCAGGGAGGACGAACACCGCGTACACAGGTTACCGATGCTGACCACCACTCCCGCCCGAACGCTAAGTCCCTCCGCTTAAGTCAACCCCCACGATTTCGGCTTTTCCCGTTTATTCTCATGTCCGTTGCGCCCCATATGATCCAGCGCGCGCATTCATTTGGGTGCGTCTGAGTGTCTGTGTGAGTACCTACCTATACGCTTGTGGCGTGGCGGTTCCAAGAAGAAACAAACCAATTTCGCGAATCTTCAGCCGCTTTCGCGTTTAGTTTGATCGTAGTAATCGGTGCGAACGGGCGGTACCAAACACATTACACCGGGAACACCTCCTGCGGCGTTTTATACTCAAAACAGAGATCAAGTGCACGCGAGTCTTTTTCCTGTGGACTCTTGAGTAATTAAAGGCGGAAACGTCAAACATCCTAAACAGTATTTCCGATCGTGTCGAACCGATTCGAGTGATAGTTAGTTTCAGTGTGTAGTAAAAGCAGTTAATTGCAGCAGATTGAAATGGCGGTAATGATTTGTTAGTTGTCAGCTGGGTTTTTGAAGGGATAGTGTGTTTTATTTTGATTGGAATTAATTTTAGTTTTTAAGTTCATATTAAAAATATGAATGTTGTGCTGAATTTTTAATTCAAATTTGACAAAAATTGTGATCCCCAAAACGGGACAACCTTGATCGGTATTCTCGGCGTTACTAACGATCGGTTTAGATGTAGCAGTGATACAGGGGCAAGGGGAGCGTAAAATGGTTTAAAATCGGTGAAGACGGCTTACTAACGATTCAAAGAACACGGTCCAGCGTTGAACCAACGAAGGACCATCATATTTTGTTTTTTGTGCTAAGGGGGTTGAAAGAGGGGATTCCTGTTGATAGGAGGTAGAGTAAAGCAGCTCTTGATAATGAATAATCCGATTTTTCCCGTTACCCTCATTAAGTCCCTGAATTTCTATTTTCTCGTAAGATTTGGATCCCAAATCGTTCTTCAATATTGTTCTGATAGTTATGCTGGAAATCGTTAAATTTTGTGTCAATTCATTTGGCGAATGTCAAGGATTCCTTTGAATTCGCTTCCTAACGATCATTATGAGCTGTGCAGTTCATACATTACGAGGAGGGTCCTGGATGTATTTTTGTCAGTTCGATGTTTCCAAATTAACCCCATCCTATTCTCGATCACTATCTGACAAGAGCGGTTGCCTTGGAGATACAACAACAAAATTCTGTTTTATTCAAAATCCATCACTCGAAAAGCCACATCCAGTTGATGTACAATTTATTTTTATTCTATGAGTTCCATTGTCAAATGCTCGCAAATATCTAGAAGTATGCACTCAAAAAAACCTTCCTCAGATATTCGGGTCAGCCCTGTAAAGATCATGGAGCATTCAGCACAGAGCCTCATATTTCATAGACTGATGAAAAATAATGTTGTCTTACATTATAGACTGTCACAACTATGAATATAGAGCTTGGCCATAGAATTTCTAAACGCGTTTCAAACGAAGTAACAAAGAAAACAGCAGCGTTTCAAAGTTCGAAATATTAAAACAGGACGCTGTGCTGGGGATGTGAATGTTTCCATTCCGGTTCTGCTTTGAAACATCCAACTAAAATTCTACGCTGAAGAATGTGCCCTAAGGAATTCCAACGATATAAACCTCGTCAACTCATAACCGCATTTTGGTAGATGCAAACCCAATTAAGTCTACCCGTGCTTTAGAAATACTTACAGAAACATGTTGTCAGATGCCTTAGTGATAAAAACGTGTACCTGAAATATGAAACGTTTGTGCATCTAGGCTCATTACCGTACAAACCGTCAAAAACATTTTGGCGTCTCGTTAACCCGCGTTGCACACACAAGCATAAAAATAAATTAATTTGTTTCAGTCCCAATGCAAACTCACAAACAGCACACGTGCAGTGTTGAACTCAATAAAAGAAACATTGCAAACCATCACATGTACATGACTCGAACCTATCGCACACTGTTGACCCGAGTGAACAGCGTTAATACAACTGCACCCGTTTCCTAGCTGTGTGCAAATTTTATCGTGTGCTCTTCACTGTGCTGTGTGATTTGAAACTTTGCATGCACGAACGAATTCGCCTATTTAAAGTTTTCCTTGCCAACACTGCTGAAAATTCATGGCGTCTCCCGCGTACCACACCGTCCGGACATTGTTGTCCAGATGTTGCTCGTTCCAAAAGCGAGCTACGACTGATACAAACAGACATTCGGTGCCTCTACAAATAACCGCCCCGTTTCGGATTGAGTCACTTTGGTGCTCCCTATTGACGACTCTGCTCGGGATAGATTGACTCATGTATGGGAGTTTTCGCGTGTTCTGAGATCTATTCATGTTTACTTGTTTTCAATAATTTGTCATTAAAATACAAAAGCAATATAGCAATAAAACTTAATTTCATCTGTTTCCGAGTTGTTTGGTGTTAAAAAGATGAATATTGAATATTCATAAATAACAAAGTTATTAGCGTTGAAAATAGTGACGCAAAAACGTGACATCGATAGATTTTAGATTTTCGAATGACGCTTAGCCCTATTCTTTTCTATGTCGAAAAATGATTCCTTATCGAGGAGATCGTCACTTCAGAATGTTTGTTATGTTTTCTTTAGTTTTTCATGAATTATCTTTTTTCGAGTAATTTTGGAACATTCCAACAATTTTCTATCAAATCGAGCTAGCCCTAAAAACTTTAAAAAAAAACAAAGCTATCCAATCACAAACCAATCTTGATCGAATTACGGTGAATTTAATGCAACTGGCAACTCTGCAGATTCTATGTTCGAATTTTCCAATAATTTGATTTTTGTTTTGTTTTGTTTCAGCAGTTGATCAATTTGAAAAAATTACATAGGTTTTTAAGGAAATTTTGTTCTAGCATAAATTTCTGTTATCTGTGCTCAAAACATTTCAAATGTCTTCAAAACGAAGATATGTCTTCACATCTGGCATCGCTGCTTCGAACAATCATTCAAGATTAAATAGTTCTGTAAAAAAATCTAGTTCAGTTTCTTTGTATCCAGCAAGTGGTTCTCAAAACATTCGAATCTGAGGGAGGCCCCACGATGCAATGTAATTTCTGAACCGTCGAGCTCTCGCTGACCGTTTGCTACTTAAACTTTTACTCATACATTGAAGGGTGGCGAGTTGCTTACGCTCTAGCAATAGCAATAGAGAGATTTTTTTTAAATTCTGCTTATGTGACGTGCTTCGTTCAATTTCATACTGCGAGAGCATCGAGAACGGTTTATGGGCAGGTAGGTTTGCCTAACACTGGGTCCGAGAAATCTGATGAACGGCTCTCGGTGATGTTCAGTTCATTCGCTTTGAATTTTGAACTGCTCAAGAACGAATCTTATTGATTTCATCAGCAAATCATGGAGTGTCGTTCCCTTCGCCCCTATCAACCCACTCCTGTTTCGATTCTTAGCTCTACCAGAAGTGTCTCACCCAACTTTGGACCAAATCGAACAAGTTCTGTTACCAGACTAACGAACTTGAAGTTTTATGGAATTTTCCGACAATATCAGCGTCAGTCTTAAGACCACTCGGGGCAGCTGAGAGGCCCGTATAATTAAGCAGCTTTAAACATCACATCACAAAGATGATTAATTTCAGGAAACCTTATTTAGTACAAGGTTTCTAGGCGTTCGGAAAAATATTCAAAACACTTAAAGGTGCATATTAATATCCACAGTTAGCAGTACAACAATTAACACATTGCTATCTGCCCTCATAGCTACATACCGTTGTTTAACGATGAAAAGCGCCTTGGCCAAAATTGAGGAATGATGGAATAGGGTGGGCTGAACGCATATCCACCTTTCGAAATTTTCGTATTTGAAGCACACTGCTATTTATGATTCCACTAATATTTGAAGTAGTAAGATTTTCTCCAGATTCCTTACTCTAGTCCTTTTTGTGTCAGTAGATGCCGAACATCGTTGACAGAAGGGTATACATTGTTTCTTTAGGAGTCTATCACTGAAGAATTTTCTGATCCACACAATGTGGGCAACATTCGGAAACTATTATTTTTTGTCAATTTTGACCCTCGTTCATTTGATCTATCATGCATTTATGGAGTTTTCTAATCTAAAATTAAAAAAAATATCATATGTACCAAAAAACACACAATGTTAACCACAATAGCACTGGTCGATTTGTTGTGTTTTGTTTCGGACTGAGCTGCATGAAATCAAAAGTGCATGAGTCAAAGATTCGTTTGACCATGTTACAATTGTCCTGTAAGTACACTATCTACGAAAAACAATTGGCAAAATGCCATCAAAATTATAGATGCTATATTCATAGTTGGGCGAACACAAAAGCCGGAAAACTGGCAGCTCTTGTTTCGGGAAGAAAACACTGGCATTCCATGCAAATGTTCAAGCTCTAGCTGAACAGTTTTTTTGTTGACGTCATTAGTAAGAACTTTGCATGTACTAATAACAAAACGAATTTGAAGATATGATGTGGTTTCATATTTGTGTGAATATCTCCTAGTGATACAGAAAAAATATTGTTTATTTTTAGAAACAAAAACGCTCGATAACACAAGGAAAGAGTAAAATAATCATCACCATCATCACAATACCTTTTCCATAAACATCCGAAAAGAACATGTTATGTGACGTCATGCTCGATTGGCTCCGGCATTTGACATGTTCAATTGGCTCCGCTCAGTGTCTCCGCCTAACTATGAATACAGTGACTGTAATCAAAATCCATCCGATTCAACCAGTCCTGAAACATATGTATATTACAAAATTCGTTCACTAGTTTTTAGACTACGAGACTCACACTAGTACGCGGTTACATTATGCATTTCTACCTCGTTAACAGATGGCTGAATCTTGCCATCCTTAAAATCAATAAATATTCTGTTGAAATTCTTTCGATCCTCATGTTTCTTGCTGCAGAAATAGAAGTAACGGTTCTTTGTACTATACAAATTGTATCCAAAGAGACAACGGGGTCCGTTCTTTGTTAGATGTTTTGAGAGACATGCGACAAGCTCAGGAAGAAGTATAAAGCGAACTGGCGTAATTTTCATACTCAACGTTTTGATAGTTTCACCAATTGGTATACTACCCATGATCGCATAGTTGTCCCGTTTTCTATGGGATTTCCTATCTTTATGGGACTGATATGCGATCATGGGCAGTATAGTTGGCTGAAATAGCTTTCAAAGATATTAGGCAATCCATTAGACGTTTGTTTGACAATTCAGCGGTGGGTTCTGTCAACAAGTCTTCTCCTGCGAACCGAAAAACTCGTCCGACAAACAACTTTGTTAGTCCGATTCGTTTGATGTTGGATCGAATCAACGATATTGTCGGACGTCGCACCCCTCGGAGGTGCTGGGTCATTAGGCCGAAAGCCGGTAGGCCGAAAGCCGGTAGGCCGAATGTCGTTCGGCCGAATGCCGTTAGGCCGACTGTCATTAGGCCGAAAGGGTCATTAGGCCGAAGGCCATTTGGCCGAACGGGTCATTAGGCCGAATGGGTCATTAGGCCGAATGGGTCATTAGGCCGAATGGGTCAGTGGGCCGAATAGGTCATTAGGACGAATGAGTCATTAGGCCGAATGGGTCATTAGGCCGAATAAACCAAAGAGAATGATAAATATGTATTGCGGTTGTAACTGAAAACTTTCAATGAAGGGGGAATTTTTACGATTTTTTCAAAACTTACAATAATAATGTTTAGAATATTTACAACACCTTTCTCGTTGCTGTAAGGGAACAAATAAGTGAAAGCGACGCCTAATGCGGCTACGCCACATCGCTTTATGTCAAGTGCTGTCCGACATCGCTCCGCTCCGTCGGACTTAAACTAAAAAAAAGCCCCTATGTTTGAGTAATCCGGGCAAACGAGTGGATCACAGGTTTTCTTGCGAGAGGCCGCCGCTTCCGACGGCGGGTCGGCGGCCACCTCGTCCGGCGGATCCTCAGCGGCTTTACGCCGCTTCGGATCCTTGTCCTCGGTTATGCGGCTAGGCCGCATGCGCTAGAGCAGTGTAACAACCGAAAAATAGTTATAGCTAGTGGTTATATTAAGTTAAACTGATTTTTTTATTTTAATTTTCGTTTATTGCCAATGCTTTTTATAAATGGGATTTTATTTTGAAATATCAATCATTGGCAATATACTTTGGGGTTGATTTTCTGATGAACGGTACATTCTGAGAAATTTTTTCCGGATATTGATATTATAATCAGAATGGTTTTGTTTGGTAATTTCTAGGGAAAACTCTTCGACATTATATTTTCTAGGGAATGTTTAGCTAAAACTTATAGAACCACGTTGGACTCCATCTGATTGCAGTTAACATCGTATATTTTATTTCGGGAATGATTCCTACAAAAGCAATAATATATTCATTAATTGCATAGGTATTAAAATTTTTAACGACTTTACGGAGTCGTTCATTCTTCTGAGCGTATTCATTCCTCTGTGCGGTTCTTCCTCCAACAAGGAACACATTCGCCCATACACTACCAGCTATCTGTCCAAACGAAGTTCGTCAATCGTCTTCCATGTTCTCACATGCGGTGCTCCAACAAGTTTCGACTGGTTATGCCACGTTTCGACCTGGTTTGTTGATAATTCAATACATTGGAATATACAGATCAAAAAGACGGAGGGTATATAGGAAGACAGCGCAGCGGGGACTAACTAGCTAACGATCAGAGGTTAATCGAGACTACCAACTCACAAAGAAGTATTCCAAATTCCATGGTACATCGTATACTAGATCTTTTGAAGTAAAGAAGAAAGAACGGTCCCTTCAGTTTTTGCGGCCTTGACAAACAAATTTGATGATCGAATTTTCAATCAGGCTCGTAAAGCAGGTAGCAATTGTTTATTGTTCGTTGCTAAGCTCGTTTCTAGGATCGTTGCTATATGCATCTGTTATTTTTTACGAGCAAAAATGCGTAAAGATATTTAAATCATGCAACTCCACCGAGATTGGGAGAAAGTAGCTCGTTAAATGGACTAGGAAAATCGTCAATAGAATGGTGAAGCGTGAGGGAATTAAGTACTCAAAGGGAGGTTCCACTTGTACTCGTAAAGAAATTTTATGACGAGATGTTTTGAGACGCTTGCTAATATTAAAACTGATAGCGAATATGCGTCATTGTGCCAGAGAGACCTTATGACGCACTAGGGGTACGTTGTAAACATCGGAAACAATTTGGGTTGAAACTTTAATTTTTCGGACGTTATGACATACACTCAATTTTTGATCTCATGACATACGGCTTGTGTATCTTAATGTTCCGGATGATACATGCAATGCTAATGAATAACGTATTGGTATCCGCAATCAGCAAATTAAAAAAAAGTTTCTAAATAAAATACATATAAATAAACCCATCACAACCGATGTTAAGGAATATACAGCACTCTTCAGAGAAAAGCCAAGCACCTTCGATTATCAACGCGTCATCTCAATAAGTCTCTGAAACGATGCTTTTAATAAAATGACATTCAGCGCAATGGTACATACGTCCTAATGAGCCATTTGGCCCTACTGCCTCATTCGGCCTAACGACCCATTCGGCCTAACGACCCATTCGGCCTAATGACCCATTCGACCTAATGACCCATTCGGCCTAATGACCCATTCGGCCTAATGACCCATTCGGCCTAATGACCCATTCGGCCTAATGACCCATTCGGCCTAATGACCCATTCGGCCTAATGACCCATTCGGCCTAATGACCCATTCGGCTTAATGGCCCATTCGGCCGAATGGCGTTCGGCCTAATGACCCATTCGGCCTAATGACATTCGGCTTTATGACCCATTCGGCCTAATGGCGTTCGGCCTTGCAGCATTCGGCCTAACGGCTTTCGGCCTAATGGCCCGACACCCCCTCGGAGTAACGTCAGAATAAGTAAACAAGAAATAATCAGCTGATCAGAAACGTCTCATGGATTGCCTAATACTACAAAATGACTCGTATTATTAAATAAAAGTCAAAACAAATCGTGTATGATAGACGGAATAGAAAACACGTCAGTATATATATATATATATATATATATATATATATATATATATATATATATATATATATATATATATATATATATATATATATATATATATATATATATATATATATATATATATATATATATATATATATATATATATATATATATATATATATATATATATATATATATATATATATATATATATATATATATATATATATATATATAATCTATATATATAAAAGTCAAAGTTTGTATGTATATGATTTATAGACTCCCAAACGGCTTAACCGATTTCCGTAAAAATTTGCACATAGTAGGTATTTGGTATGGGGCGTGTTTGTGTGCTATTAGTTCTAGATTATCTGCCCGCCAGATGGCGCTTTGGAACAAATTGTGTTTTCCTCCTATTTCGCAGAGTATCGCAGCAACGCGCGATGGGTATTAGCTAGTATTCTATAAAATTATTTT
This sequence comes from Topomyia yanbarensis, assembly GCF_030247195.1. Taxonomy (NCBI): domain Eukaryota; kingdom Metazoa; phylum Arthropoda; class Insecta; order Diptera; family Culicidae; genus Topomyia; species Topomyia yanbarensis. The sequence goes on from NC_080670.1 coordinate 196,481,509, forward strand.
ATCACGTAAGCCATACCCATATTCAGTTGCTTGCTAACAAGGCGTCTGCTATTCAATTTTCTTAGTATGCGTAGAATACTGATGTTTAAATCCTACTAGAGGTCTTAGGAAATATCGGATACATTATTTTAGTAACAAATCGTATATGGTTCGAACACGATAATTAATTTTGTCAACATGGCGTTCGAAAATTTCAGTCTGGGTTTGGATCAATATATTATTATTCTGCATCATCACACTATTCATAGCACAATGGAGCTCATATAATCGAACTTTACATCAGAACATTTGCAGCTTCAACCAGGTTGCATTGTTCGCTGTTATTAGTATTAGACCCTATTTTGGGCCTGTTGGGGAAGGGGCTGCAATATTTCATTATTTACTCAGCTTACAATACATTTTTGCTTTGTTCTAAAGAATCAATATTAATAGGTGGGGAGGGATGTTGCGTCGGTAACCACCTAACTTATTTTGGTATACGGATTGGATGAGGGCAATGTGGGTGTCAGGTAGGTCTGGGAGGGGGGGGGGGGAGGTCGAGAGAGGGGGTTGGGGGTGTTAGAGGAAGAAGGGGGAGGGTTGGATGGGAAGTGCAACACCCAAAAGCCTATTACACCTTCCATTTGAGACTAGGTTAGTGAAAATGGGTTTAGTCATCGCCGAAGTGGCTTTAACTCTGAAATATGCCCGGAACCCGGAACTTCCGGAATTATCGATAATGGACAATATATTTCAAGAATCCGTGATTTGCCATCAGTAATCTAGGCCTGCGAATTTAAGTAATTTGATGTTCATTTCTAAAGATTTTTAACCTATGAGGTATTACGATAGAACCTGTTCATATGAGAAATTCCGCAATAACCAACCTGTAACTCCGGAACCAATAGTCAGAACTGAACAAAATTCAATAGCAGTCAATGAGAGTATTATATGTTTCGTTTGAAATCAAGTTTCTAAAAATCGGTTTAGAGTGCGTTAGAAAATAGGTACGACATTGACTTAGGAACTTTGCGAGTTCCACGGGGGCTTCAAGAACCGTCATAGGTGGCCAATATACTCGAAGCTACTTTGATTGGTCATTAGTGATCTATTCCTGCAAATCCAAGTAATGTTGAACCTATTTGAATGTGTTTTACATCATTCGGACATCATAGTGTTACCAGTTTATATGGGAATTTACTGTATGATCACACTCTTCAAGCCGTAACTCCGGAACCAGATATCGGATTAACTAAAAATACAACAGCAGCTCATTGGAGCGTTATACCGTTCATTTGAAACTAACCTTTTGCAAATCGGTTCAGCCATCTCTGAGAAAATTGAGTCAGGTCTTCGTATCTTCAACAAAGTTGTTTTCCAACAATTTTACTGAAAACACCAAATCACAATTTATTTTTTTGAGAGAAGTTTATCTATTATTACTTCTAGGGGAATTAATCACACAAATTATTTCTTCAAGAGATGCGCTGCGGTATATTTGGAAACTTCTCAGAAGATGCTGAATTTGCAAAGTTGACGGATTCGAAATTATTTGATCTTGACCGTAAAAAAATGATTTTAACTTTTATTTCAGTATTCTTTATTTTAAAAGTGTACAAATTTTAATCACGTCATTCAACTCAGCACTCAAATACTTTGAAATGCTCATAAATCCCGATCCTGACGCACTAAACGTTAGTTTTGATTAATTTTATCCTACTTCTCGAAAAACAATAAGCGGTTACATACGGGGAACGTGCCATTTAAGCCAATATATTCTGATTCCTGATTCATGAACCCCACCCCTCCCCCTACTCAACCGAGTTTTTGGCGACGACACTGGCTAGACGTCAAAGAGAAGAAGTTATTACATTGGGTGTAATCCAGAGGGGGAACAACTTGACAGCTCCTATACAAATCGTTGAAACCGTTTTTTTTGGGTCTGTGGGTCTAAAATGGCAGATCAATCTTTATTCAAGAGCAATTTTCTAAAAAAAGCGTAAGCTTGTTCACAGTGAAAATTTTCTTGTTCAGATTTTTTTACTTCCGATAATTCATTTTTGAAGACTTTTTGGGTTTGGTGTTGTTTTGTTATAAAAATAATGCATCTTTATTCCGATGCATTATTTTTAAATGATTCATGATTTTTTGGAATCAGCATACAAACAAGCGGCGCTTATGCTAGTTAGTGAGCATCTTCATTTAGTTTTAAGATATTAGGTAGTAATATTTGCATTGCAATGTAAACAACCCACACAATGATACTGGACTGTTTTTCTCCCTCTCCGATAGAAAATGAGCTGTCATCACTTCTGAATGTTGTAGAAACCTTTGCACCGCATGCTGTCAGAAATAAACGATCGAAGTCAATCCCGCCTTTGTTAAATGCGAAGTGAAGAATGATGATCACAAAACTAAATGTATTTAAGATTAACGACAAACTTTCGAAAATTGTTATATGCGAAAGATATTTCGAGGGCGACGGGAGAAGAAAAAAGTTCACACTAGAAGCGCACTCAAATCAAATCATGCATTTTACATTTTACAATTTGTAATCCTTTTATGAAACTCCAAAATGACGAATTAACTTGTTTGTATTGATATTAAATTATTACGCTGTTTTGAAATGATAATCTTGATTACCGCTTCCGAATATAAATAAAGAAAACAAGTTCGTAAAAGACGTCACGGAATTATTTTCTCGTATAGGAGTTTACAGTATCGCAATTTGTGGACGGCGTTCGATGGTGGCGACATCATTCGAAACACGGTGGTTTCATGCAACTTAGGTTAAACGTCAAGTTGCGGGAGGGTTGGTGTAATCATCTTGCAAAACAAACAATTTGATAATGAACTCAAACATTTGGGAAGATTCCATGACATCCTAATTATCTGTACACTTCTAATCCAAGCCAAAATGACTCCCGGAGTCAGAGCTACAGGAGTGCAAAACAAACAATAACTAGCAGTCGTTAGATCTAGTGGGCCTCATTCCTTCCGGCATGAGTGAAGTGGACGAAAAAGACCCAGTACTGCAGTTGTGCACCTTAAATGTTGTCCTATTCGACCATGTATCAGTGAGGTGGAATATTTACTGAAAATAAAAATTAATACCAGGCTTACGAAAGATGCCTTTGTCAAAATAATTCAGCACTGATATCGTTCGTCATATTACCACAGACTAATAGTAGACATAACACTCGAAAACAATTCTTCGTCTGTCTGTCGTCGGATATACGATGATGATGTCTATTAGAAATGATGTGTTGGGACCGTGTAAAAAAGCTGTGTCGCTCATAATGAGTGAAGCAATAATTTTTCGAGAAATTTCCCTGAGAGTAACAGAACTGTAATCAAGATCGTACACACAAAAAAAAAAATAAAATTAAACAAGTAAATCAATACGAATGTAAACATACAAAGATTGAATCAAAATTTTGATAGAAAATTACGTTAAAATCAATGCAGTCAATTGGAGCATCAAACAGCATACAATTTTACACTTTTATTCGTGTAATATTACATGTCATTCATTTTACATCAATATGCGTGTAAAAAATACATTGAAGTGCATTGGTTTTCCGTTTTAAGAAACTGTAATTTTCAATCCACGGGTAGTGTGGATTTTTGGTGGAACTTAACTTTACATTTTTATTCATGCTCGAAATATGTGCATAAAAATAAACTTAAAATTACAAAATATTTTTTTCTGTGTAGATACGGAAGATTATAAAAAATAGGAGAACGGCAACCTAATTTGGCAATGCGTACTCTACGTGAACCAATGCCAAAATTGATGTTGCAATTCGGAGAAATGGAATCCGTCACGCCTGTAACGTATTTCAAGTATTGTGATGAGCAGAAGAGCACCCCATGTAAGAAGTTCTCCATATGAAATGAGGAAAATGCGTTATAAATATATGAAAGACTCACGGCTCAGTTGAACTAGTGCACCGAGCCGTGTCAAAAAAACGAATAAAAATCAATGCACCATGTAGCTAATTTCATGAGATTCCCTTTCTATGCAAATTAATAAAAACGATTGTATTTTTAATGAGAATTCGCTACAATTCTAATCACTTATGACATTTGTCAGTTTACAATCGAATGAAGTTTACGGAGGAAACCTAAGAATTAAAAGACTTTTTCAAAGTTAAATCGAAGTTTGCGAAGGAAACATAACAAATAAAAAATACAAGTCGACCTGGTCTCGAAATCAGCGTTGCACTTTTATGAAGACACGTCCGAGCTCGTATCAGTTTCAAGCTAAACCAAACGAACAGTGGACCCTAAACCTTATAAACTCGAGAAACGGTAACAACAATGAATAACAGCCAAAATGTGACCTCAAACCCCCTACCGGCCCCTGAGTATCGTTCCGTTAATAGCGGAATTTTACACCTACCTGTCGAGGCCAAACACCGTTCAAGTTGATCATACGTGCAGATAGGAGTCAGTAATTGTCCGAAGCGATGCAGGTGAACTTGGTCAAAGAACGGTATGAGGAAGAAATTTCGCTAATCGCAGCACGCCTAAATAAGCTTAATCACTTAATCTGTAAGCCAAGCTCGGTTGAATAAAAATGATTTCCAACAGGTGCTTTATGTTAAGTTTGAAAGCTACGCTTCAAATTCAATTGTTTTCCTTACGGCCGCCTATTGCCAAAAATAAGTAGGATGTTTTTGTTTTCTCTGGTATTTTCGACAAACACCAGGCCTGCTGTGTATCGCGTGGCTGCCAAGAGGAACGATCTAACGGAATATGTCCGACAATCATTCCATAAGCCGTCGCGTTCCAGTGATTTATTTATTATTTTTCCGCTGTCAGTTCAGGGTTATCTTGTTAATTGATGTAACTGTTTCCTATTTTGAATGGGTAATCTATTTCAATCTTTAACATGTTACCCCATTACTCTTCCAGCCCCGCAACAAGCAACAGGAACAGGAGGTCCTGGACTGGATCAGTGCCGTGCTGGGCGAAAAGCTACCGGCCGGTGCCTACGAGGACGTACTCAAAGACGGCGTCGTACTGTGCAAGCTGGCCAACAAGCTGACTCCCGGTGCAATTAAAAAGATCCAGGAACGTGGCACCAACTTCCAGCTGATGGAAAACGTTCAACGGTTCCAGGCCGCCATCAAGAAGTACGGCGTCCCGGAGGAGGAAATCTTCCAAACGGCGGATCTGTTCGAACGCCGCAACATCCCCCAGGTCACGCTGTGCCTGTACTCGCTGGGACGGATTGTGAGTGGTTTCCGGAATGATAACTTCTTCAGAAATTAATCGATTCGTTTGTTTTAGACCCAAAAGCACCCCGAGTACACCGGTCCCGCTCTAGGGCCCAAGATGGCCGAGAAGAACGAACGTACCTTCACCGAGGAGCAGCTGCGAGCCCACGAGGGTGAACTGAACCTTCAGATGGGCTACAACAAGGGTGCCTCCCAGGCCGGCGTCGGTGCGTTCGGAAACACACGTCACATGTAGATTTGTGTTTGAACGCACGCATCATCAATAGCAGGCGTTGCTCGGTTGTCATTTTCATTCACTCATCATCACTATTTTTGAGCGATGCGTTCGTAAATATGTGTCACATGATTTTCGTTTGCGTGATGGAACTCTTGCATTTAGCAGACGGGGGAAAATCTCGGTTGAAACTATTTTCGTGAACAAAATCTTTTGACGTGCTATTTCAACTTGCAAAAAAAACCGGATCGAAACAATTTTCAATTCGAACGAGATTTATTTATTTTTCCAAAAATCTCGGATTTTCAACTGCAGAAGAAAAAAACACACGAACGCGAATGTTAATTTGCAGTCACTGCTATTTTTAGAGGGGTTCAACATGCATCTGACGCTGGTTTCCGTTCATTCTACCCACGCACAATGTTATACAAACTTGCGAACGAACACAAGTAAACAAATTGTGTGAGTTTGTTTTCATTTTCGCCTCTTGGTTTTGTGCGTCCCGTTACATCTTAACTTCACCGCATTTGATCGACAAGGAAAACTCATTTTCGCTTTCACTATACTTAGGACTATAGTTGTGTAATTTCGCTACGGATGTTACTGTGACTTTCTCATGCTTTGTCGTTATTATTTATTATTATTTTTAGGTTGAGAAAATAAAGTGTTTATACTGAACTGTGAAAAATGTTGTTTTTTTTTCTGAAACAAGTTCGGAATGGTACAACTCCGACAGAGTCCCTTAGCTCACTCCACGAAGTCAGATACAGCTGGAATAGGATAGGCAAGTAGATACTGCAGTCGGAAGTTCAAGCCTCCATTGAATACTTTACACTGGCGCCACAAATGAACTCGAGTGTTCATTTTTGACAGTTCGCTTGTATTATTCACATGTATTTAGAAAAATACTTTGCGATTCGCTTCGAGCGAATCTAGTCGTCCACAAAAAATTTCCAAGTCCATGCAAACGGTACTAGTGAACTGTCGAGAAAAGTGAGGTTAACTGTGTCAGTGAAAAACCTAATTGTCGCCACACATGGGAGCGTCCAAGCATTTTATCCGTAAACGCTGTACTTATTTCGTGCTTCTCGACTGCAGTAATAAGATTACCACTGGCATGTTGCATTTGAGATCCATCGACTCCAACTCACGAACATTTCTTTCGAATTCCAGAATTTACTCTTCCATTGAGCGACGGCCGTCGTAGTTTGTTCCGGCCAACTGTTTCAGGAGCAAGAAAAATCCCGATACGCCTCCCGACTTGAATGTGTTCTGTAACGCTAATCAAATCCCTAGTAACAATTTTGATTTTATGATAGTTTTGTAGCCACTGATAAAACTTAGATTATACTTGTAGCGTGCTATAAAACTTGAATTATTACTTGGAATGGCTCCTGTGAACCTTTTTTCAGCGAATGTCTTCCAATTGCGAATCGGTAATCTCATGGATCAGTATGGATTTACACTTCCTGCTTCCGTTGATTCCGCTTAATTTCCATAAATCACTTTCCACCTCGTTTTCCACGAAACAATCTTCTTCGGGGTGCAGTCCAATAAACGATTGTCCTCTAGGATCGCCTCCATCCGGAGACACCAATTGAAGATCTTGCCACCGCCGAAAGGGGCCGCTCAGCACGAATGTACTTATAGGTACAATGAAACAGCATAGCCTACGTGAATGTTAATAAACAGAGTGTTTGTTATTCAACACATGGAAACAACAATAATATGAAAGGTCGACAGTACTCGGACGCCACGTCAAAATAACTCTCACACCACTAACGATACTATGCGGGTCTGCTTGAGTTGGAGGTTGAGCGTTGATTAGGATACTTGGGGATTTAATCAATGGAAAATACTGATGCAATTCATTCACCATAAATTCTGCTTTCAGTCCCAGTTAAAAGATTGCGATATGAAACGATCCATAAAGAAATCTTCAAATAAAAGAAGATACACTTGTGATCAGACAACGATTTATATTCACTGGCTCACGCGAAATTTTGTCCGAGCAGAGAGTCACACCTAACACATCTTCTCTCCGAGAGTGTACAAATATTATACGATTTCTCATGTTAACTATTAGTGGAGGCAAACATCGACTGCGTTGAAAATCATCAGAAGTAGATTATTCTTTATGTCGAACAATAGACGAACTATCTGTCTATGTTATCAGGACTTGAAAGCCCCGTAGAGCTAGGTTTTATTCAAACCCATTCGCCGGAAAGCAAATCCAAGAGATACATTTATCTCTACGACAAACGCTAACATTAGAATTATTTTTTTCGAGAGTTGTCCTATTGGAGCTGTAGAACTAGATTCCCCGTCAGAATCACTCACTACTATTGCAGATGGGAAATGTCACTCGCTAAAACACTGCTTAAGGCCAATTGCAGCGGATCGTGACTCCGTGAATGTGATATTTATTGTACGGTTCCGATAAGTGCGGGTGTAGGGACTTCGCGATCTCGTGTATCATCGCGAAAGGGCTGAGCGTTTGTAGGAGCGTTTGCTAGAAGAAAATGAGTTCTTCCGTATCACTTGAGCTCCCGGTCATGGAATGTGCTGTCTAGTGAATATGAGCGTCATTTTTTTTTATTGGTTCAACTGAAGGCATTGGGCTAAACTGCTAGAAACGAGGGTAGCGATCTCTGGACGTGACCAATTCATGATCGCGCGCGGGGTGGGTTAATGCTTAAGACCGCGTTTGTAAATTAATAAGTGCTAAAACTTTCACTTAATTAGTGGGGTGTTTTAATGTTGGCGAGATCACGGGTAAGTATGTGTTGATGATTGCAACTCCACGCCACGTTTGTACTTCTGGGATGGGAGAGCTTGTGAGTGTTTATAAGAGAATATACAATTGATTGTGTTAGTACCGAATAAAGAAAAAAAGGAAGGAAATTGAGTGGAGGCGCATAAATCGATCGACATTATTTTTGGTACCACTAGAAGTATATCAAAAATAGACGATAGTTATTCACCATAAACGGCAATTGTATTCTGTTAGAATTTTATCAAGCTATGCTGGCCGTGAATGGATGATTCACGTGCGTCGGTAAGCTAATCGTACCTCAAGTTATCTAACCCGATCTTCCCGAATGAATCGAATCGAATGCACAGATTGAACACCGGAAGGATTACCCACTATTCTATCATATACGCCAGTTCTGCATCCATTCCCTGACCCCGCTGTCACAAAGACTCAGAGGAACACATACACAGATAGACCCAGGACTAGCACATAACAATTGAACACTAGTACACAAAACTACAATTATCACAACATAACCACTAATAGGCTTCTACATTTACATTTTTTTAATTAACCTGTACATGATGATAAAGTTAACCAAAAAAAGTCACCACACACCCCCACCGCGTGTCGTGCCCACAAACACTGCCGTTAAGCTGTTTAACAATATTTGCGAAAACGTCAATCCACGGGGACCCGCCAGTCAGCCACGCCTGTGTGCACAGGCTGTTGGCTGACCGTTAGATTGGACTGGGGCTGAGTACACAAAATACAAAACGCCCATAAGCCCTCTCGGTGTCCTCGATGCACCACTATCTATCTTGAAGCAATTGTCTGTCAGAGGTTCTTTAGCACTGATACACGCAATATGCTTGATGAGGTTTGCAATACCGATAAACTCGTACCCGGGAGGGTATTATTCTGTCCTGCAATGAAAGTTGTTCCCAAAAAGTGAAAATGTGATCTCAAAACTCATGATACCTCTCTCACATAATTACAAAACTAGAAGCTTTGCTCGTTTGGAAATATCAAATTTCTGCTCGTTTGGATAAGTTAAATTTATTTTGGCCACACTCTACCTTGTAGGTAGGGGTTTCCGCACTAGTTGGGTTCAAACTTTTACTTTCCCCTGTAGACCCTTATTGACAGGGCGGCGTAGGTGCGTCTACCTCAACTTCGGATTTTCGTACATAAATAAACAAAACAAATATTGAATTTGCCAAACTTTATTCAGTTCCGAATTCTTCGAAAAGCGGATGGTCTCTTCCGACCGGCCGGGACAGCAACGGCCACGTTCTGCTCGGTCGGTTTTGGGGCGGCTCCGGCAGCGGTCCTTGACTATTAGCTACGGAGGTGAGCTTGACTCCATTCTTGAAACCTCCCTAGCGAATTGGTGACGAATCACCGGATTCTCTTGCTCTCCCCAAAAGAATCGTGGAAGACACAGCAGTGTTCTTCCCAGGTGGAACCATTGTCCTACCTGCTTCCATCTCCTTGACTGTTAGCGAGAGGGGTGGGTGCCACGGATCCTTGACGGATAGCCGGGAAATCGAAAACTCCTTTATGTTTAGCTTCCCCCGACGTCGATCCAACACCACCACCGTGCTCTTTCGGGGAATCGATTTGTCTTCCGGAAACAACGGGTCACGACGAACACAACTCGATTTACCGATGGTATCACACTATCTAACCTAGAAGGCCGCCTTTTGCAAAGTGTCAACAAACCGCTGACCACTGACGTCGCTGTCACCTACCGTTCCGCAAATTCAGCACACTTCTCGGCAGCAAGGGAAAGTTGTGGACTATCTAACCCTAGGTTACTTGTTAACAAACATAAAATAAAATTTATTGAACCTATCTGCACGAACAAAACCGTTGACAAACGCGAAATTTTGTTTATCAAAATGAATGTTGGTGTCGGTAAAGTAGAAGTGAAGTGCAAAATCACGTACCGAATCCTATTTTTCGGTTCTGTTCTTATCTTTTTCTCGTATTTATTTTATATCTGCATCTCTCCTATAAAGAAAGGCTATGTATTCACTCCAAAAATCGACTTTCTACCCGAGACTAGAACGGCCGAGTGTCTTATGCCATTCGACTCAGTTCGCCGAGATCGGAAAATGTTTGTGTGTGTTATTGTAATATTAACTCACACACTTTCTCAGAGGTGGATGAGCTGATTTACACAAATTTAGTTTTAAAAGGTCGATATAATGGTCCCATAGGCTGCCCTTGCCACTAAATCGTACTACTAGGTGGATTAAAACAGCTTTTTTTACTAAACTATTGCTGTCGGTATAGTAGAATGTGTGTGCAAAACCACGTAACGACTCCTATTTTCTGAGATTCACTGCAGTAACGAAAACGCCTAATTTGAAGTACTTTGGCTTGTACTCAGTACACTTATTTTTGTCGATAAACTGAAAAAATGTCGATATAGTAGATATTCATCTCGTCGTAGCATAAAACGATCGATGAAGTAATTTATTGTCAAAAGAAAAACGACTTTTGAATCGAAAAAAATGTCGTTAATTCCCATTTCCGTGCATTTCAATACTGTTTTTTCTGGAAGAAAAAATACTAAATTTGCTCTCCACTACGATAGACTTAAAAACGAACACAATGCACAGCAATATGTGTATAGATTCTTTCGTCGCATTCCTTATTCCAGTAATAAAGTGAAAAACCACGGGATTGCAGATTTTGGGATACTTTGCATAAAATGGTCATTAACGATGCCGGCCCCGACTGATGCTTTTCTACTGGGGAATGAAAGGAATGTTCGTTCGACATTCGCTGTTGATGGAGACCAAGACTACTTCTGCATCTCCACGAGCATCGCGGGAGAGAAATTGTTTTGGTAGGAAAAAGAAAATAGGGTATGTTTTCGTTTAGGTTGAGCCCAAGCATGTTCGGCAGCCCCTGGTTGCAATTCCGTTATTGATCTGGACTAGCTAAAATTGCTGATATCGTCACGGCAAACAGCGAGACAATATCTTGAAGCATGAAATTTGCTTTCAAATAGTTTTGACAGAAAGAAAACTATAAAAAAAGGAAGAGTATAGCAGAGACTCCTTGAGACGAGTTTTCCAGGACCCAAGAAGTACTAAATTATGTAGTACTAGAGCTCCCTCGAAATGTGGAGCAGAAAACGTCTTGATAATCAAGCATGCTTTGCATTTCCGCTTGTTTACATATTGTTTGTTTACTTGTCGACAACAATTCTTTCTACAGAGAAAACCTTTCAGCAGCATTATTAATTATTTTAGCGACAAGGTAAAATGTTGAGTGCTTCTTCGTAAGTTGGTAGTCTCTATTAGTCTGGTAAAATAGTCTCGACGGTAGTAAACAAAACGAAGCTACAACACGAAAGAATCGATTTCATTCGTGAAGACAATGTGAAATAATTTTGAGCGGCCAAAAATAAGCATTAACTGTACAGAAAGCTTCACTTCATAAGCGGATACACTACCCGATCAGAATGAAATAACATGATTATAACAGAACACAATTTTTGTAACATATAATGCGAGATATAGTTTTGAAATATTTCTATTATGCGTTTCTGATCGGGTATACACATACCCGCGACATCTGATCTCCTTCTTAGTCAGCATACGACCGGAGATCTCACCGGAACTTCTCTAATGTCACTTTCGCTCGAAGCGAAACTGAGTCAGACTCTAACCCCAAGCGCTATCAAAATGTGTGCCCTGACAGCAGATGGGGTCAGAACTTAACCCTGCCCCGAATTCAAACAAAAACGCTCAAAAGCTTGCCATCCCTCATGTGACTAATTGTCATAAATTTCTTTAACCCATCATAACACGTAATTTTTTTTTTACCCTTAATAAAATTCATGAGTAATCCGTAATTTCCGGTCTGAAAATGAAAATTGAAAAAAAAGAGATTTTTTCTCAATTTCTGTAATTAATAAAGGTTTTCTTCCAGGGCACTTATTTGAATTGTAAATGTTGGTTTAAATTTTCGCACGATTTTGCATCCATTAAACCGTTTCTAATTCTTTATTCTGATTCCAAAGTTTTCCAAGGATTATTGTAGTAAAAATGAAAAGAAAGTAGATTTTAGTTGTAAATTGTTATATGTCGATAAAGAAGATTTTCTGTCCTAGCAAATGATTTTGAAGTACTTAGTAATCGAATAGTTTTCGTTGCATCACATCCTTCAAAGAAATCAAAGAGCTCTACAAATAGTTTCGCGATCAGAAAGCAATTCAGCACATCGACAACTCAACCGATAAGATTCGCAATGAGATCATTTGCCCTGAGGCCAGTACCACCGACAGCACCCTCAGTCGGCAGTACTCAAATGCTACGTGAGTGACTGAAAATCCTGTCAAAATAGCCTTCGCATCACATTCGGTTACTTGCGATACGATACGTGTCTGGTTGACTCGGAGGGTCAGCACTAACTGACCTCTTCGTATGCTGATGCCTCAACCAAGTGACTTGGGGATTCAATCTATGGAACATTTTCCTGAAATCTAGTCGCCAAGGTCTCTTCTTCGTAGAGATTCCAGTCGGTAGATTATGAAATGAAACAATATCCAAAAAAATATCAAATGACGAAAGAAGATATATTTGTGATCAGATATGGGTGGCTCGTGTTCATTAGGAACAAGCTAGTTCGTCGGCTTTTGCAGAATTCTGTCAGACCAGAGAGTCACATCTAACACATCTTCATCAGAATGTGAACATGTTGAGCAGTTTCCCATACTCATTATGTGCTAAAATTGATATCTAAGCTGTCCCAAATAATAATGTCATGGGCGATTGCTCAAATGCTGTCTATAAGTGAAAGGAAATTTTCAGCTGTATTAACCCTCAAAAAGGCAACCGGGTCTCAGAGGCCCGGCACGTTACAATTTTTTAGTTACAAAAAAATGTGTATGCAGTATAAGCTTGGGCATGGAAATTTTGATAAGTAGCTTTGAAATCTATAACAAAAATAAAGAATTGTGAAATTTTCATCTATGGAGTGATGCGCAGCTATGTTTGAATTTTTTACATGCACAAAAAGGCAAGCCGGGCCTGGCAGGCCCGGTGTGCATGCAATATTTACTAGGAATACCACGGGTTTTATATATTAATATTTATCTGAAAAAAACAATTTGATGAGTTCATCTTCAAATTAGCAGGAATTTTTTTCATGTTTTGATTGATTTTATCTTTTTACCTTTTCTTATAAAAAAAATCTTGAAAGTTTGAGCGAATTCTATACATTTCTTTCATAAGAAATGTAAAAATAGCATACGATAATGACGTGTGTCATATTTTTTGGGTAAATACTTTTCTTTCACCCACTGTGGTCTACTTGACAATTATTTGGATACAACATAACCTAACTCTGTCGTTATTGTCTATTTTTGTTGTCCATTCTTTGTGTTATAGTTGTCGTAATTATTCAAATTGTAGGATCTAAAAGCAACAAAAAATTGAAATGGCTATAAGAACGATATGCCCCATGTTTTCAATCGTCTCAAAGAATCTGAAATAATGAAAGAAATTCGAGCAAATTCAACAGCAGACGATTCCGAAACTGATTTGCAAAGCGAGGAAGAAGATGTGAATGATATTGCTTCCGACGATGAACCTGATGCAGAAAAATATGAATATGTACTCCGGTTATGCATCAGAAGAAACTAATAGCAACCCAGAAACATTTATTGGTCGTGTTCAAACGAAATAGAGCTCAGAACCAATCGATAGTCGACGTGATCTTCCGAGTACTCACCTTTTGGACCTTTTTACATCCATCGCCTTATACGCTGAAATCGGGATTTGCTGCGTGTTCGTACTCATCATCCTTTAATTCCGGAACCGGAAATCGGATCAATTAGAAATTCAACAGCAGCCAATGGGAATGCTGTGCCTTTCATTTGAAACCAAGTTTGTAAAAATCGGTAAAGAATTCGCTGAGAAATAGGTATGACATTATCTTAGGAACTTGGTAAGTTCCCCCGGGGCATCAAGAACCGCCATAGCTGGCCAATGTAGTCGAAGTGCCGAAGGTCGGTAGGTCATTAATTATCTAGACATGCAAAGCCAAGTTTAATATATATTGCATCATTTGGACATCATGGTGGTATCAGTTTCTATGGAAATTTGCTGTGTGATTGTACTCTTCAACACGTAACTCCAGAACCGAAAGTCAGATCAATAAAAAAATCAATAGCGACCGATGGGAAGGCTGCACCTTTCATTTGAGACTAAATTTGTACAAATCGGTCCAGCCACCTCAAAGAAAAATCGGTGAGATTGTTTGCCACATACATACATCCATACATACATACATACACACACACATACAGACATTTTACGATCTCGACGAACTGAGTCGAATGGTATAAGAGATTTGGCCCTGCGGGTCTCGGTTAAAAAGTCGAAATTTCGACCGATTGCATAACCTTTCTATATGAGAATGGCAAAAAGGAGTTTGAATTTAGACGGGCCTGAGAGGCCCGGCTTGCCCTTTAATGTTAGGATTTTAGCTTGCCTTCACAAGGGTTAAGGGGTTGCATACCTTTTCATTTTAAAAAATAATTGATTTTTTTTTCCTACAGAATATTGTCCCAAATTTTTATAGAGATCCGAGAAAAAGATCGAAGTTACAGCGCTTCCAAGTGCGCTTCGTCTACCTACCGTCTACCGATTATCCGAAATGTCGTTTTTCCAAAAATGATTTTTTCGTGATCACGATTGCCAAAAAACCACTCAACCGATTTTCTTCAATTTTTTTTTTCAAATGATTGTAATTGATTTTTCTCGTACCTTAACGATTTCTTTGTTACGCATAAATTTTTGTTTTTTGGATAAGAATTTTTTAATACAATTTTTAGATCTTAAAACAATGAATTTTTAGGAAAAAACGTTTCCGAATGTATATAGGAATTTTCTGAGTTTTGGGATTTTAGTTGATCTATTGGTCTTTAATCGTGATCACCGCAAACCTCTTAAATAAAACTGGGTTTCGGGAAAAAAGTCCTAACCCCGTCAATTATTAATACATTTTTATAAACTTTTGCTTATTTATTTCACTGAAAAATGTACTACCAATATACTTTAAGTTTGATGTAATGAAAACATTGTTTTATGTTTCTACGTAAATTCAAACATTCTTGACATTTTTCACACAATAAGGTATGTAACCCCTTAAGAATAAATCATCAGAAGGGAATTCGTCTCTTGTGTTCACCGTATTTGATTCCGTGCGCTAAAGTGCTTTGAACTATTTTTCGTTTCAATCATTTTCAATTGGGCCCAATTCTGACCATTTCTGAGCTACTTTCCCGAAGTGGCAGGAAGCTAGGCCTAACAAAAACAGCACGGAACAATTATGTTTCTTGAAAAAAGGACAACCCTCAATTTTGCAAATATTTCTTGGCCTACCCGAGCAAATACTCATGGGTTCAAACACCACATAGCCCCTTGAAAAGACCTTAAACATGGTCCATGCCAAAATTCACAACCATCAAGACACCATAAAATGGTCTCAATAACCCATAAATACACCAACATATGGTATTTTATATGGGATCTACCGGACCATGGTAATGGTGTCTTCATGGGTTGAACCCATTTCAAACACCCATGTCAAACTCCATGAGCATGGAGGTATTATGGGCTTTTCGTTTGCTCGGGTAAATAGTTTGATTGAGAGTGCTAGTTGCCATGAATATTTCGCTTTTCAGCCCGCATTTGCATATCGCCGGCCAAATCAAGTATTTTTTTGGAAAAAAAAATTAAAATTATCTATATTTTTCTCCGGTAGCCTTGTAAAATTCTTAACCCGCCCAGTAAACAAAAAGGTGGCTAGGCGAATTAACCTAGATGCTGGCTATCGGTAGGCGATTGAAATTTTGTTCTAACAAACTTGCCGTTTACTTCTAAAAGTAATATGGGTGGGAGTCAACTGTCAAAATTCACTACAAAGGGGGAATTCTGGACGAACCGTATCTCGCCAATTATAGTTGTTAATAGTAAACAAAAGAAAAAATATTTCTCTTGCTTTGACTGCTGTGAAGTATGTTTGGTCAATGGTATTATCCAAGATGAAGAGAAAGAAAGGTGGGAACATTTACCACTTTTGAGTGTATCAATTCAATACTTGTAAAATTGAACATGGCGTCCGGGATCCTAGAAGTTAAAAGAAACATTCGGATCAGCATCCTAATTATGACCGAACCGAACAAAACTTATGGCAATAGAAAATCCTACTACGTCATTTGATTATTTTTTCGTATCCTCCTGTTTTATCGGTTTTAACGAAGAAAAATAACAACCACATAGAAAAAATGTGGCCACCTGTACCGTCTCGGGTCTAATTCACTCAACCCTAGAGCAGCGATGCCACATGTTTTTGTGAAATGTCTGTAGAAGAATAATTAAAATGTCTGTAAAAGTCTGTAGATGGTTGTGTAAATCCCATTTACACTAGGTTGATACTTTAAAAGTAGCTTGAAATTAATAAACTATTGTAAAGGAATCCGGGTCAAATTATTCTAGTGCAATTTTGTTAAACACTGTTACTCTTTTAAAAGTCTGTAGATTTCTGATTACGTCTGTAGGAGACCATCAAAAGTCTGTAAAATACAGACAGGTCTGTAAATCTGGCATCGCTGCCCTAGAGTTACTATATTAATGGCGATTTCGCTTGAACCTGAAACTGAGTCAGGTTCTAACCCTAACTGCTGTCAGTTCATACATTTTGACAGCAGTTGGGGTTAGGAACTGACTCAGTTTCGCTTCAAACGAAAACCACATAAGAGTTAGGCGGACACAAAAGCCGGAAAACTGGCAGCTCTTATTTCAGGTAGAAAACACTGGCATCCCATGTAAATGTTCAAGCTCTAGCTTAATAATTTCATTATCGTCGTGAGTAAGAACTTTACATGCACGAGTAGAAAAACCAATTCGAAGGTCTGATTATATGATTTTATACTTGTGCAAATATCTCTTCTTGCTACAGAAAAAAAATTGGTTCTTTTCGTTTCTCTACACAAGATAAGAGTAAAATAGTGTTGTGATTTATTGTAATTATTACAATAAATCACAACACTTTTTCCATATACATCCAAAGAAAACATGTTATGTGACGTCATGCTCGATTGGCTCCGGCATTTGACATATTCTATTGGCTCCGCTGAGTGGCACCGCCTAACTATGAATATACCCTGTCAAAAAAAATCCGGACGAACATGGTCAGGCGATTTAAAAAGTTTGACGTTTGACTCAACTCGCCTGCGCTAATTGCCTCCCGGAACAAATGCAATTTGCGAATGCGATTTAAAGGCAATTTCAATACTTAGACAAATTTTCTGGCGGCTGAAATGGGCTTGGTTGTTTTTCTCGTTTTTCAAACATGGCGGTTCATGTTTGGTTTAAGCTTCAAATTGTTTTTTGTTTTGAACAATTGGTGTGTTTTCACTTGTACTTTGTTTGTCTAGTGCACTTAATTTAGCCAACGAATGTGGGAAATTGTGGAATCATGTGTATGTATAGTAGAACAAGATCTCTGACCTAAAGTCTTAATGAACGTCAGATTGTGATAAGTTTTGAAGTGCAATACCAATTTCACCATTGATTATTCCTATAATTTGGTGGTTATTACCTAGTATACTGGTAAGTATATGTGAGTAGATAATGAATCCGAAAATAAGCACTGTTTTTAATTTTCATATTAGCCAATTAAGGACGATTAAATGGCGCGTTCCCTGGGCGATTTAAGGGCGGGTTGGGCGGCAAAAAAATGACGGCGGCAAATCGCCCAAATGTTGCATTTGAAATAGCCCCCTAATTGGCAGCAATTTGCTGGCAAATTGAAGAGCAATTAGCGCATCCGAGTTGGCAAATAGCCCCCCGTTAGCCAGCAACTTGCCTTTTTTGACTGGGATAGGTAGAAAATCCTACATATATTGTTTATTTTCCCGGTCAAAACAAAATGACGTAGGTTCACGATTTGTAAAGCTTGGTGATTTACTTTCATTGGCCAAAATGGTTTTCATGTATATTTCTAGAGAAAAAGCACCAATGATTTACCGACCACAAACTTCACACAAGAAGAAAACCAAAACATTTTTAGGAAGGAAGCGAGCCGGTTGCTAAAAACAAAGGCTTAATTTATAATAAGATTTATGTAACTTTGCTGACGGTTTCCAGTAAGGGATAACGTTATTCTCTAATAATAGTTTTCTTTATCGGTAATTGGAAAATCCGCGTAAAAACCATCAGCAAAAGACTTAAAATATTTTTAGAAGTTTTTTTTGCATGGATTTCTCAATAATAGTCCTTTTGAATCCGGAAAGATGGCAGAGACGGGTCTGAAAGACTCCATAAGGCTTGCTCCTCAACAATATGGGAATTTTCGGAATGATCTTGACGAGTAGGTGCCAGAAATTTATAAATACTCAGCGCATGGGGCATAGCGAATTTTGTTAAACCGGAATTCGCCATCTTGGATTTCAAAATTGCGTCAAAAATCAGTATCCGGCATCTGCTCCTCATGACCATTCCGAAAATACCCATATTGTTGAGGTGCGGGCCTTATGGAGTCTTTCAGATCCGTCTCTTCCATCTTTCCGAAAATCTGCATTCAAAATTCAAAAGGATTTAGAATATTTTTGAGAAATCCATGCAAAAAACATTTCCAAAAATATAAGTCTTTTGCTGAGGGTTTTTTACGCGAATTAAGCATAAGCATAAGCATAAGCATAAGAGATCGCCCGTAGTTGCTACTCCGTTATTGACCAGAACCAAATTAGGTTGCAAAATGTTGATTGGAACAACATGCTTGGGAATAACATGATGAGCCACATTGTACAATCTATTCCGATCCCTGCATGCTGATCAATACCGACGCCGGCTACGTCCGAATGCAGATCTTCTGGGAAAGGAAGGAATGTTAGTCCGATACATGTTGCTACTAGAGACCGAGGAATCCTCTGCATCTCCACATGTATCACGGGAAGGGGAGAGTTGTTAGTAAGTGTGCCAATAGCGTTATCATGTAATAATTGCTCTGGGCAGCCGGCTGCCGAGAATTTGGGAAATTTATCATTTGTTGTATTAATACGATTAGCAAAATAAGCAACTTGAACTCCGGATAGCCGGCTATAAGGAGCACTGCTTATATTTTTTAATAATATTCAATCACGCGACGAATTTATTCGTGGTTTCTATCGTGTCGGTGCTGATTTTACCCGGCGATCGTTTGAATAAAATGAGGAATCTTATACCGAAGGTTCATCAGACTCTTCCATAGGTGTCGCGGAGTTGGTAGTTTGGAAGGAAATAGGGCCTAGGATTCGCTCCAAGCAAGCGATGCGACCCGTAAAGCATAGTTTATTAGGGATCATCCATAAATGACGTAGCATTTTTTGAGCAATTTTTACCAGCCCCCTCCCCCATCGTAGCTTTTCATCACAAACCTCTAAATACCCCCTGGTAATTACGTAGCTTGACGGTAACTCTCCCCCCCCCCCTGTCCCCGTGATTTTTTTAAATAAAAACCGATGTTAGTTATTCCCCTTTGAATAAGCTACATAGCCTGACATGACCCCCTACCCTCCCGTCGTCACACATCATCACAAAATGCAAAACTCTCCCCTCCCCCATATAATGCTACGTCATTTATGGATGATCCCTTAGTTTGTAGTTCAGTTAGTTTTCGAAAACACGATCGCTCGAAAAAGATCTTGTTAAGCTTTTTGTTCTTCCAAAATCTGGGCAGCCGGCTACCGAGAGCATCCCATGTTTTCTAAACAAAAGCAATTTCAACTCCACACAGCCGATCGTGGGAGTATTGCCCAGAAAAACCAATCTTATCTGCTTAATGGGCCGGATCACTATTTATTGCGACATTATTTAGACTAACTTCGCTATTCCTTCTCTACGATATATTTCTTGGGTTGCAAACTATCGAGTGATAACACGTTATACAAAGAGTTATGATAGCTCTAGATGTTATAAATCAGCGAAAGTGCTTCCTATTTCTAATATCGGATTGTTTGTGAAATACATGTATACGAACGATTATATCGAACATTGAAGGGAAATACAAAGTATCGCTAACCTGATGGACGGGCTTGCTACCAAAAACGGAACTTGAAATTAGATTCATTAAAACAGACGCGCCGAATTTTCAGTACGTATTGATCCGCGTTCATCGATACTAGTTAAATTAAAGTCTTATTGGAGCTGATTATTCACTTACCAATAGCTTTTTCAATATAATAAACTTTCCCCAAAAGTTGAACAAAATCTATTTTCACACATCGTCGAACCTCCTGTGTATTGAAAATGTCCAAAACTATTGATTGTCAACTACCAATAACTCTCCCTTCAATATAAAACACTCCCGAAAAGTTGACAAAAAATTCGATTTATACACATCGTCGGACCCCCCCTCCCCTTTGCTTAGAAAATGTCCAAAGTATTTATTTTCAACTGCCAACAACATGTCCTTCAATAGTTATTTATTTCTAAACAATTAAAATTTAACCGCATCAACTTCAACTCCAATAAACGGGAAAGTAACGCAAAATGTATCGCGATAACCACCGATGAATTATCGACGATGACGATGAATCCGACGATACATTATCGTTAACGGAGTTTCCGATGACGTTGACGGGTGGTTAACGTTGTCGACGATGACGATTAATTATCGATTAACAACCCTGAACCTTAAGGTTCGCCCAGGTTAAGTCTTCGGTACGGAACAATACCTCGACCTAGGAACTTCTAGCATGTTGTTAGTCGCCTCTTACGACATGGGAGCAGTTCCCAGAGGTTCTATTCTTGGCTGAAATAGTGCAAAAAGATTTCAGCCCGCCGGACACCACACGGCTTTTTGCTGAGGGTTTTTTACGCGAATTTGCAAAATTCTCGGTGAGTGACGGTTTGTCCGGAATTTTCTCTCGAAGTGAATTTTGACAGTAGAAAATGGAATCCAAAACAATCCAAAGGGGCAAAACAGAGATTTCACGAACGGTTCCAGAAGACGGCGTTGTCAGTCCCTCCAGATTTGGTGTTGTTCTCGAATTTAAAATGTATCCAGAAATAAATCATATATTCGTTTGAGTTGTGCGATTCGAAATTTTAAATGCAAAGAGTTCAAATTGGGAAAATAGCGAAAATTATTGCAAGCTTTATCGCTCGTTTCTCAATTTCATAGAAACATAAATACCTGGGACAAACCGACTATGGCGAAGATCATGGATTGAGCTAAATTAATTATCATCGAGAAGACACAAAGCGGACATGGCGTAGTTGGTAAATCGATTGTAATTGTACTCAGCTCATTTGGTTTCGAGGTTAGATTTTTTTTAACCCGAAAAAAGCGAATGATCCTAAAATTCAAACTTCCATAATCGAAATAAAAAATCTAGAAGACAAGTCCATGTCCTACAGTTTTCATCGGTGTCGGGAGCAGTTTCGCAGTAACACAAAGTGGCCGGTACCCTATCTAAGCCCACCCAGCCCTGCACTATGTTGAATTTCTGATTGGAATTTTGAGTCTGTTGAGATTTTTTATGTTCCTGTAAGCACTAGAAACTCCTCATTTGATCTAGAATTACTGAGATCAGAGACGGTTTTCTTGGGCTTTGTATCAGCGCTTCCTCTAGACTAGTTTCAGGTTGTAATGTCGACGCATCTTTAGTCGGTGATTACGCCGTCGATTTCTACTTTGTATGCAAGAATGTAGACTCGGTAGACCTTTATAAAATACTTGTCGTCAGTAGTACCATTCGCTTGCTTTAGATAGCGAATAGGTCTGTTTCAGGTTAGTTCGTTTATAAATGGTCCTAGAGCCAATCGCAATGTGAAAAGTTGAAAAGAAAGCAAGTAAGGGAGATATAAGAAATTGAAGGACGAGTCAGGCGATAGTACAGCAAAATTTGGTCACTTATCTTTTCTCGATGTATAACTGGTCAAATCAGCAAAACTTCTGATGTAATTCTCTAGCAATCTGCATAGCAACGATGCTTTTCGGAAACACTAGAAACTCTTCGTTTGATCCTGAATTACTAATATCAGAGGCGGTTTTCTTACGCTTTGTATCAGCGCTTCCTCGAGCTGTTATATTTGGTGGTCCCCAAGAGAAAGTGATTACGCCGTCGATCTCTACTTCGCATGCGGGAATATATACGTGGTAGCCCTTAAAAGACTTTTCGCTAGTAATTTTTTTCGCTTACTTTAAATGGCGAATAGGTATTTTTCAGGTTAGTTCATTTATGCACGGTTCTAGAGCCCAGCGCAAGGTTAAAAGTTGGGGGATATAAAAAATTTAAAGATGAGTCAGTACAGCAAAATGTGGTCACCTATTTTTTTCGATGTATAGCTGGTCAAATCGGCAAAACTTCTGATGTGATTCTCTAGCAAGCTGCAAAGTAACGATGCTTTTACTGGTCCTCCTAATTCACGAATGAACTTTGTCCTATCGAAGTGAAATGAGTAGCTCATTTGGCAGTCATAGCTCAACTAACGAAGAGCCATCCAAAATATTACCCAGAGAGTAACAGCCCAAAGCAGCAACTTTCAAGCGAATCCGAAACAAACAGCCAACCCATCTGTTCGCCATTCGTCGTACCGCTTGAATCGCTGCTAATCGAGCAGCAAAACAAATCACGAAAACGCCAAGGTTAGCCTTTTTCTTGATGGTCGCGTCCCGAGAACCCTGTATATGTACATGCAGATGGAGTCATCGTCATAGCTAAGAATAGCTAACCCATCAAAAACACTCGCGGCAAATTTTTCGCGGCTTTGGCCAATAAGTCACAAAGTGGTGGTGGTGGTGGTGGCGGACCCCATAATCAAAATCAGCGAGGTGGATGATTCCATTTTCCTCCGGATTAACGACGCCGCACCGTACCGGTCGGACGAAAGAAAAAAAATCACGCGGGGGATGACAGCTGAAGGAAAATTCTATTCGAATCGGAGGAAACGCAAAACATACGTTTATTTATTGCATCACACACACGCTCGTTGCCAGGCCAACCATGTTATGATGATGATGAACATGGTCGGTCGCCCTCTGCGTCCGCCTACTGTTACTGTGGCTGCTAATTTTTCTCGGTCAATGATGGGTGGTGATGATCGTGCAGTTTTCCTCCAAACCCTCGACGGTAAGCCGTCCATCCGTTCATCCGATCCGTCGGTTAGGTGAAGGTCAACATTTCAAGAATAATGTCTAAACGCGGGTTTTGTTTTAGTTTCGTGAGGGAAAAATCGTACACCAACGAAATGTAAACATTGGCACGGTAATGATGATGTTTTCGCTAGCGCTCGATGGTGGGTGTTTGGATTTGGCCAAGTGGATGGTGGACTAAGGTTACCCGCCGGGGGCTGATCACTCTTTAACGGCGGTGGATAGTTCGTGGGTATATGAAGCTTGAAATGGTTAGTTAAAATTAAATTTTTCATTGCAATCTAGTGCCATTTAGGATGGACGTAATTGTACATTTTCAATTATAGATGTCGAAGAACTTCATACTTTCAATCAGGGGCAAGACCAGCAGCTACAACTGGGAAAGATTTATTCAACAGCAAATCAGATCTCGACTAGTTAAGATATCACGAGATGTGGGACGCTCCTTGGTGACTTGGTACAGCAATATTCCGCGCACGACCAAACAACATGCTCGATATTTTGGAAATGCTTGTCGACATGAGCGTCCACGGCATAGTGATTGAACCCCTTCAACCATGTTTTGTCAATATTTTGGGGATGTGTCCCAGATATTCTGTTTTCCGACCTGTTGAGAGTTCTCTCTGACGATATCGGATGAAAAATGAACTGAAATCACCGTCCAACCTCTAACAAAGTTTTTCCTTCTTTTTCGCTGTCATCAATCATTTGTTTTTGACCCCTTCAGATAGAGGTCATTATTGCGCTAATACATCACGAAGCTACCCCCGTTAAATTAACACCCGCGTTTACACTGGAGGAGTCAGCAAATTTAACACGCAATCAGAGGTTTGTAGTTAAAGCGTCGATTAAATTACCACAGAGTCATCGCAAACAGATTTACCCTGCCAGCCGTTGTCGCAGACACACAGCCTACTCGGATATCCGCGATGGCGGAGAGCGCATTCATAGCCGGTGCTAACGGGGACGGGGTCTCTCTCTCTCTCTGATGCTTAGTGCAACCAACTTCGTGTACCTTATAGAACTGAGTGCAAATCTCTGCCGTAATAGATCAAATAACTAGCTTCGGCTTAGTATAGTTAGTACGTGTAGTATACCGGTTGTTAGCCTACCCTAAGCCGTGTAGCAGAGGGTACTTATTTAATGACTTGCGACCGGTTGAGACCGGGCAGAAAGTTTTCGATTCTCGAACGGTTCGCGGTAATCTTGAGCGCGCAAAAGTTGCATCGAGTGTTTCGCATCGCGTGTCACAGTTAGCCTAAAAAGGTTCTGGTGCTCTAAATTAACCGGTCCGCAATTAGGCTCCTCTAGTGTGGGCGACTTCGAGTAAACCTGATCGCCGCAGATTCGGGGGGTGGTAATTGAACATAAGAGAAAAAAAGCGGTGTGTGACAGTTGGCATTTTGCTGCTGCTGGTGCTGAGTGCGTGCAACGATGGAAGGTACCAGAATTCGGTGGATGGTGGCAGTGGTACTGTTCCTGGGACGGCTGTGCTTGGCGATGAAATTTGATGTGAAGCGTAGGTTTTTGTTTCGGGGGTCGTTTAGCCATGAGAGACCGGATCTATTAAAATGGTTTTACTTTTGCCTGAAATTTTGCAGCCGACTTCATCAAAACGTGTCGCTTCTCGGATCCCGATTTTGTTGCATGTTCTACCGAGGCGGTGCAGGGGCTGTTTGATAAACTGGTGACAGGTAGGTGACTAATTTCACAAAGAAAACTACTGTTTAAGATTGTTTGTTTGTGCTCTTAACGCTGCGAAATCTCGCACTTGGAGGAACCGATTTGAATTTTCTATCATAGACTCTTAATACATTTGTTTGATCAGAATATCGCTTCCGGAGATATGGGTTAATAAATTTCTCAAATTTTATAATCGGTACCATCATGATTCGAATTAAAAGTTGTTTGTTGATTTGTAGATAATCATTTTGCAATTTTTAACAGTTGTCGTCACTCTCCTTACATACACTCTGTGTACAAACAAAGTAGTCATTGAATTTATCAGCTGTCTGTTTGATTATCCTGGCATCTTAGATCTTACAAAAAGTTGCTCATCTTGACGTCTACTTCAACATGGCATTTCACGGCATGCTATGGGTGCAGTTCTATGCAGTCACGAGTTGGTTGGTTACACTGCGGGTTCTACCCGCACCATAGTTTACCCATAATGGCAATAAAGTGTCATTGTCAACGGCCGTAACTGGTCGCCCCCCATCGTAACAACTTACCCTTACCGGTCCAAAGCTGCGCGATCAGTCGGTCGGTCGAATCTCCAATTACAGTCAACGGCCAACCTGGTCTACTCGCTATTGAGGTTATGTGTCATATGAATAAAAAAAAACATTCTCAAGAACTGTGTGAGCAAGTGCAAAGTGCATGCATGCATGCATGCATGCAGGCATGATCTGATCGAAGATTTTGCGGAAATCCGACTCTCGGTTGTGGTCGTTGATCAACATTCAAGATACAGAAAGTTGCTCAGTTTATGGTGCAGCACACGATGTTATGCGCAACGAAATGCTCAACCGTGTGGTGGCCGGCGTCTGTTTATGCAACATGCTAAGAGACTGATCAAATATAAATTATCGGAATTGAGGACAGTAGTTCTTCGGGGGTACTCAGTCACTTCGGTGCAGCGGAACCGACTAGAACACTAGTAGAACGGCGGCGCAGGTGGTGCAACTTGCTAGCACCTAGAATACTGTCCAGCCGGAGCGACACCCGCAGTGGGTTTTTCACGTTCAACGTACAATGTTAGGGTTTAATTGCGATGCCTCGTGTATGTTCAGGACGTACGCGTGTTGGTCACTTACTTGTAGCCGTTTCCGCAGTACGTTCGAGTTAATTTTTGCAAGTCGTCCGGTTAAATAATAGGTAATTTATTTACTCTAACTGCACACAAGTTGCAGCGCGGAAAATAAAAGTCATTGGTTGTGGCTTCTGGCCAACGATTTTCACCCCCCGCTGGTTGTCAGTTGAACAGTTATGGGTTATGACAGCGCAAAACTACTACAACTGGAAGAGCGCTTCTCTGGAACTGAACTGCTGGTGACATATAATTTAGTTTAAGAAAAAAGCCCTAGTTTAATTGTTATGGTAATCGAAGTAGGCGTGTCATTCGTGTTGACAATGCAAGTTCTAATCCGATTTTACATGCAAACTATACGTGAAAAGGAATGTTTTAAAAAAAAATGGTTTGGTTTTTTAATGTTATGGATTCTCCTCGTCAGTAACTAACACCAACTTAGTGTTAGTTAAATGAGTCTACACCAGCACCTAATTGGCGCCAGTTAAGTACTAAAATCCAAAAACTAAAATCTAAAAATTCAAAGTTTTATGTTAGGTGTTGTGTCCTCATGCACAACAAAAATTTGGTGTCGCCCAAAAAAAAAAACCATTTGGGACATTTTGCATAGTACCAGGCGTTTGGGTCTCATCCCAAAAGACGGTTTCGGTTCACATTCCTCGTCGGCAAACAGAATCTCTGTTCTTACTATCGAAACGTCACTTGGTATCAGCCAGTTGTTTAGCGTTCGCGCAAGACGTGTGACTTTTTGGATTTTAGTGTCTTGCTGGCGGCAATTTGGTACTGGTTTAGAATTATCTAACTAGCACTAAGTTGGTGTTAGTTATTGACGAGAAGACTCCAAAACACTAAAAAAACAAACACAAAAATTTGATCCAGCCCAAAAAAAATTTCCCGTTTGGAACTTTCTGCATGTTTTCGAAGTTTCCAAAAGATATACTGTTTTATAACGGTTTCTCGTCTACATTCAAGATCGCTGCTTGGGGAATTATAGAAATAACCGTTGCAATAAAGCAATGGCACCAATAAAGTTCCAGAACAGAACTCACTACCATGACTGAAGGATCGAACAAAATACATTATCATTGACGAAGCCTTAGGCTTAATTTGATTTTTTTTAATGAGAGTCACAATTGGCCTTTGAGAGATTACTGCTAGCATTCCAATAAGCAGCAGAACAGATAAGTTTTTCACTTTTCCGATTTGTTATTCATGGATGGCATGGATACCTACACGGTACTCCTTCGAATAATTTACCTTATATGGGTTCAGGTAACGGCTCTCGTACGAGTTCTGGTACTGGAATTGGTGTTAATGTCAACGAAAATGTTCTTCCTAAATAAAATATGACTGGTCAAACGATCAGTTTGTAGTTTTATTCTAGCCCAAACGAAAGCCTCTAGCTCAGATAAGTAAAACCCTGACTTCTAGTTTCGCTAGAGTGAGTTGAATTACGAAGGTTAATGCGAAATTTCACATCGTTCTCTCGGATGGGAAAAAAGCCAACGATTTTAATATCGAATCGAATATCGTGTGTACATTCCGGCTAACATCGTCGAGATAGACGGCGTAACATCCGAAGATCTGAAAGGCAGTCAAGGTAAATTCTCTAAAAATACAGTACAGATAGTGTTAATGCATTCATTCAATTTCTATGTAATAATGTCACAATTGAACAATATTTCCTCGAATTTTCATGGCAAAATACTGAAAATTGAGTGAGTGATAGTGAATCTCCGGAGGCGTCTCGTCGAAAACTTGTTTTGCTGTCCATCATAACTCAAAATCAACTGGATCGTTTTGAAATTTTGCACAATCGTTTTTCACATCAGTTAACTACAAGAGCTTTTATTTATCGCTAGATTTTTGGTAGCACTTATGGTATACAGCGCATTTTTCCGAGGTGCCCCCTGAAGATTCACTGTCACTCACCCAATTTGCAGTCAAAATTCAGGAAAACCAACGTCGGCATCCGATAAAACATGATGATGAGTTATATTCATATACAGTAGAATTGCTTGGAACGCCAAAATCCTATCAGCAGAAGGCAAAGGATTCTTCACATTTCCTTTCGATCATGTCCATACGAGCCTGCCTAATCCTAGTTTTCCGTTCTAAGTTTATAGTTGATTCGCTCTAGAATACCTTTCCGTCTTTCAAACTCGACACAGTAAAGTGAAATTCTCAAAGTGCGATGTGGCACGCGAGGATGACACATGTACAAAGCAGGCTTGAAATGCCTTCTCTGCGGTCGTGTTCTTCACTCTGCAAGTGAGAGTTCGACATACAAACTATTTTATGAACTGATGAGTTTAACTATTTTGTGTGTGTGTGTGTGTTTTTACAATCCATCTCCCCCTGACCGGCAGTGCTTTTATGGAAGAAACTTGTCTGCATCTAGCTTTCTTTAAATAGGTCGTTGGGTGTACATCTAGCTGTACTGTACACCCAACGACCCATTTCAAGTATGCTTGTTCCTACACGTGCATTCTGAGGCCGTCTTCATTTACAATAAGCCCCTAGAATGAAAAATAATATTTTTGACGCTGGCACGTATTTACAATAAGGTAAAACATATAATTGAAGAACAACACAAAACGAGCTCACCGCGTGTTGCTCTGAATTCGTTAATTGACGGCATTTCTGTAAAGAATTCTCCTCCATCCACAATTAGTGAAATCGTTGCATCAACTAGTCAAGTTCAGATGGCGCTGTGGATGCTAAGTAGATGTATTTATGGTGGCTTGATTCGCGCAGGTATATGGCAAAGTAATTAGGATGTGACGATAAAATCACTACGTCAAATTACACTATTCTCGCGATATTTTTGCCTACTAACACATTACACAACAGAAGAAACGACCTACTAAGCGATTAACTTCGATTTCCTGTTAAATGTACTACATGTCACTGCAAAATTGTGAAAACTTTCGAAAGAACACAAAATCACTTCCAAACGATTCGACAGTGTTGCCACTTCCTCTTAAGAATGATCCAAACTATTTTATGCGAGAATTCACATTACACATTTAAATATCATTTTGTTTTTATATAATGAAACTGAGGAAATTTTATAGCTAACTTATAAATATACAAGAGGGGATAATATAATATTCGTAAGAGTGGGGTGGATCATCTTGTATGTTTTTTGTATAGTAATGTACTTTAGGGTTATGTATTAGCAGAGAGATAATTGGAGAATTAATTATTAACTAAGCGGGACATTTACAACCATACTAAAACTAGAACTAACTAGAGGGTGTTGTTCAATTTTGTTAACAACAACACTCGCAATACGTTCGAATAAAATCGTCATAACCGTGTTAAATCTCGACCAAGAAGTTTCCATTTTTTGTTTGGCTCTGGTTCGTGCTATTGTTCTCGGAGTGATTTCTACTCGTTGTGACAAAGGTTAGTGTGTAAGTGAAATTAAAAATTCCCGGGTAAATGCTGGTGGCTATTTAGAAACACCCTTTGAAAATGTGTTTTTCTTGATTACTGGTACTACGAATGTTCCAAGCTAAGTACTAATTTCTCCATTCTTTTGAACTTCGTTGTATTAAATTCCCTTTTCCTCCGATAAAACCTTGTTTTCGCGGATAGCCGGCATAATAGTGTTGGCTAATTGGAAGTCATCTCCGATGACCAAATGAAACTCGGTTGGAATGTATCCCCCATGTCAAAAATGATACCGATGATTCTTTTCTATACTATTTATATCCATCCATCAACCCACCTTTGGAGGGTCTACTTCAGGACCAAAGATAAGCTAATTGACATCATCGATATATCGCGTGATTTAACTAAAAACACTCGGCTGGGTACGAAGAAGTATCCTGTCTACGTACCCTCCCGGGAAGTAGAGATTGTTGGTGTACTCTCCGGCAGGGGTCTTAATTGCAAAGATCGGCTGAAGTACGGAGCTGGATGCTTCAAGAACTCTTTGCCGCAGTCAGTGGAAATTCTGGATTGCAAGCAAAAGGTTCAGCGAAAATCGGGGAGCATAAAAAAATCGCTTATTTTCCATCAGCCTCATTTCGAGCGTTTCGCCGGATCTTCTGTTCATGGAGCGGAGAATTAAGTAAAAGTTTTTCTACTGTGGAGAGGTTCCACATGATCTCTCGAGTGAAATTATGCTTGGAAAAACTGAAGCATTATTTTAAGAAACGTCCCGAGAACAAATGCTAAATAGGGCTACACCACCGGCCAAGACACCTATATATACGCTTCCTTGTTCACCAAAGAGCGAGAGTCTGACAATCCCATTGAGGAAACATCTAACGTGCCTGTGAATTTTCGAAACATCCAGACGGACAGCCGGACCTGATCGTCAATTGAGCGGCCTACAAGTACAATTTCAAACCATAAGTGTAAACCGGTTCGCATTCAACACCCAGCAGCAACGTCGAAGAACAGCACAAACAGTAGTGGCCCCATGTTGCTGCCTTGTGTGACAACAGACTTTTTTTAAACGGAGAGGAGACGAAAGAGCTAAACTGCATACGTTCAAGGCCAGCCATTCAACAAAACTCTGCTATACACCCATCCTTTAAATTGTATAAAATTGGTGGTCGAAAGCCGATTTGAAGCTGGTATCAATTTGTGCCTTTTCCTATATCTGCGAAATGCAACTTAACGTGAAATTCAGAATATTTGTGCTTATACACCGTTCTGGCATAAAACCATGTTGATCGGTGGAAATGTAGTGACCACGACTATTAAAAATATCTTGAATGTTAGTTATGTCACGGTCGTTTCATACGTTTCGATGATCTCCATTTGTATCTAGCAGGGCCGGCGGAACACCTTTTTCCCGAGTGTGTAGTAAGATTCGAAGTGATTTCTCCTCGTACTGACGAAAGTTCAGATATGGCGTGTTTAAGTAAAAATGAAAATTCCCTGATAATATCTGGTGGCTATTTGGAAACACTCTTTGTTAAAAGGGCTGTTGTCTGACGGCTCAGCGAAAATGTGTTTGTTGAATACTACACCCAAAATCCAACGGGCATGTTTCTATTACTTTTGGGTAAGATTCTATTGCCTTTTTGGTAACAGACCACGCAATTGCGGTATTAAACTCATATTACCGCAAAGTTAGTGAACGGTGGAATGACGATGTAGGATAATTCGGTCGATTTCTATAATAGTATTAGTATCGAGTAAAACCAGCCGGAGTTCTGGCCGATTTCTACCCAAATTCAGGCCGGAATCTGCACCAATTTTGGCATAAATAGGCGGAATTACGGATTTTTTATAGGGTAATTTGGACCACCCGGATCTGGATCAGTTTCCGGATCTGGACTAGTTCCCGATTCGGACTCGTTTCCGGATCCGGACAAGTTCCCGAATCTGGACCAATACCCGGTAATGGACCCTGGATCTAGCCCATCCCGTTTTCCCTTACCAGGTCAGGACTTGAACCAGGCCCAGATTTGGTGCTTAGATCCAGACAAGAGTCTGGATCCGGACTCTCGGATCGGATACGTGGATCCAAACTGTATGTCTTGCTTTCCGTACATGACGGGAAGGACTGTTAATGTTTTGTGCAGTCGCTACCTTGCTGTTGACGTTCGTGATAGAAAAAAAATCTATTTAACTACGACCGAAACACCCCACCACTATTCCGAGTCGGCTTTTTTCTGACTGCTGTGAAGCTAGCTCAGTGTGAGCCGATTGGTATCTCCGGCGACCGACATCCTTTCAAGTTTAGTGGAGGTCGATTTGAATATTTCTTCGATGGCAAAAATAATACGAATAAGTCTCATTTTCGATACAAACTATATCTAATACAACCGGCCCCCGGATGGTCTACTTCCGGACCACAGACAAGCTATTTAACGTCATCGATAAATCGCGTGATCTAACTAAACAACACTCGATCGTGTACGAAAAAGTATTTGGTCTGCGTACCCGCCCGGGAAGTAGAGATTGATGGTGTAGTCTCCGAGAAGGGCCTTGATTGCGAAATAGGGGGTGGCTCCTTCCAGATCCCTGTGCTTCAGTCAGTGTAAATTCTGGTATGCAAGCAATTGTGTTCAGCAAAAATCAAGGAGTATTAGAAAACTTATTTTCCATCAGCCTCATTTCGAGCCTTTCGCCGGATTTGTTCTTCCAAAATTTGTTCTTCGTCTACTTGTTCGCCTTTTTGTAACCCGGGGCATGAACTGAAGGACCCATTGTAGAAATAAGGCACGGTGTGGAAAATGCGGAGAGGATCAAGACATTGGCTCCTGGTCTTGGAAAGTCCACATGGGACATCCAAAACGTCAAGTGTCAGTTCAGTCATATTATTTTTCTAGGTTTACTTCCGACGTAGATCTTCCTCAATTTCAGCATTATTCGCCATGGCCGAGAACAATATTGAGGAGCGTTTTAGAGATCAAAACGTGCTATTATTTCAATCGGATTAGCCTTTGCTCGGTACCAGGTATTGAAGTTATCGCTTGTTAAATCCGAATCATAGGCGCAAAGATTTATTGATATTCTTTCCATATACATCGCACCTCAACTGCTTCGAGAAGATTTCAACTCCCACGGCATATCATGGGGTTGTCTTCATGCTGATAACCGATCTATCTTACTGCATGATATTCGCGACAATTTCAGTATGACCACCTTGAATACAGTGGAAATGATACGAGTGCCTACCTGCGCGGCGAAGTGCGTTAGATTTATCGTTGTACTCTACCTCATTAGTGTGCCCATTGATTGAAAGAGCTACGCGTCCATTATATCCGACACAATCGAATCAAAATGAGAAATTCCTCCGGTGGCAGTGTGCAACGCTTTGACTGGCTTGTTTTTCTACACTGAGATTAAAGTTCAGACGAAACGAATACTTGGCGCGAACAATCGTGGACGGTTTGCCACCCCATTGTGGGTAGAGAGTGCTCAGAATTGTATGCGAAAAGGTCCTATGAGAACGTTTTGAACATCAGATCGCCCAAATTTTTCCGAATATGCGCGACGTTAGAAACGCAATTAAAAAAATCGATTCAAACTGAAAAACGCGATTATTGGCACCGGTTCGTCAACGGATTAACGAGAGAAACAATATTTCCTCTAGCAGCTGGGCCCTACGTCGTGTACTCGATTCGACCTTTGATAGGAATACACGGAACTAAGAATTCTTTATCGGCGACAACAGCATTCCACGTAAATTCACACTGGTTACCCTCAGTGCTCTTGACCATGACGGGTCGCCATACCTGAGGATAGATACGGCAACGCCTGCCAGTAGCCTACGTCTACTGGCGCACACCTTTGAGCTGTTGGACATCATCTTCGATAGTGCCGCAACAGCAACCGACGCTTTCTGGCTGGCGGATCCTGTCCTAGATCAACAGTAACACATATATCGACGTGGGGGACCTTTCACCTGCGGAACTTTCACCTCTGGCTTCAGTGTGGCCAAACTCCTTTCCCGGTTGCGGTCTACTTTGAATTAAACGTTTTTTTTTTTTCAATTTTAACGAATGCATTTGTACATTGAAACAATTGTTACCAAAAAACCCGCTGCATGCTATCCGACGGCTGCTTTCATCTCCTATGACGTCTCGGCTTGCAGATGTCAGAGGAAACCAGTCTCGAAACGCACGGTTTTGAGAAACGCTATTGCTATTAAGGTTGATGCCATCGGTCGTGCGTAGGATTTGATGGATTTTGGTATCGAGGGGTGTTGGGCAGGAATACTAATTTTGGATTTATAGGATTTATGTACAATGCGAAAAAAGTATAACTTAATGTATGCTATATGAATGGATTTTATATTAGGTAGTAGTACTAGTCATTTGATTTAATTAAGTAGGTAATTAATATAAGTTTGAGATAAATAATCGGTATTGAAAAAAATGTTAGAAGGTTACAATTTCTTTCGTATATCACCGTTGAATCATACATTAGTGTGCAGAACTCATGCAAAGTAGGCAGCCAACTAAAGGCGAAATGAACACAGTTTCGAGTCCGGCACGAAAAAAAAACTTCGAATGAACTGAATAAATTATATAAAATCAATAAAATATACGAAATTTGAACATAATCAAAACAAAAAAATAAATTCATAAGATAAAATAATAAATAAATCATTCTTTATATAAATCAAATTAGTTCAGCTCATTAAATAAAAAATTAGATAATATTAAAGTTATAAAATTAATAGAATAAATTAAGTTGAGTAAAACTGACAAATTGGATGAAAAGAATAAAATGAATGACTGGAAAAAATAGTGAGATTATTAAAATGAAGAAACTGGATAAACGGTATGAATTGAAAAAAATAATAATAAAATACATAAAATGTAACAAGTGAAATAAAATAAGTTAAATGAATGATATGAATAAAATAATAAGAATAAACTGATCAAACTGAATCCAAAGAATTAACCGAATAAAAAAGATAAAGTGAAAACATTGAAGTCAAACGAATGAAGTAAAAGAGTAAGGTGTTTAAACATCAATTGAAGTGCTCTCAGCATAGAGCAAATATGGGCAACTGAGACCTTCGCTATAAGTTAGAATAAACATTATACTTGCATCCCCCATAGGCAGTTCAGGTGTTCTTTGGGAGACTTTTATCCCGGATATTATTTGTGGATCTTTTTGGACTTTGATCTGTTATTTTTTTATAAAAGTTCATGTCAATGGACCAGCATTTTCAATGTCATCACAAAACAGGTATTCTCAGTTTTCAAATGACATATTTGAATATTTCAAATTTTCATTCATTCATTCATTCGATATTACCCAACTAAGTCAAATATTTTGCTGAGATACCCAAGTAACACTTTTATAGCACACTTCAAGAGCAATCTAAGTTTTATGAGTGGCTATAAAACTATCAAAAAACCTCAATTGTTACTAGGGTAGTTATAATGTATATGAAAACTCAACATACAATTTAATTAAATTTGGATTTATAGTATTTAAGTTTTTGTCACATGCCTCCCCATAGTGCAACGTTTCGAAGGAAAAGCGCTTCATCTTCATGGGAAAACAGGATTTTAGCACTAATTACACGGTGCTACAAAATCAAAAAAAAAATGGAACGTTCTTTTAAAGTGGTCTGTTAAAGGTATTAGATTATGCGAATGACCTTAAGGTTAAAACCTTTATAATTGAAATAAAAAAAAAGATTTTGATCGTACACAACATTTTTCAAACATTGACTTGCGTTGCATTTGGTGAGATGTACAACCTATACTAGGTCACTTGAAAAGTACAGAAATACCATAGCACCGTGCTAGTTATAGCTTTCTCATAATACAAACATTTTGCCAAGTTTCGCAAATATTTTCTTTGCCAAGTAGTAATATGTAATATTAAATCTGTTGTCGTGAGTGGCTCTGCATTATGCTGAAATACAAAAACTGTTTACATGGAAACAACAGACAAAAAAAAAGTTTGTCTTCAGAAACTTACACAATTACACCGTACACATCAAATTAGCTTGGACATTAACAAATATTTCAGATTAGTAGAAAATCTTATGACGCAACTTAGAAATAGATGGAGATAGATGAGGGATATATAGATATACAGAGAGAAGAGGTAAATCATGGCTAGTGCCGTGATATTAGTTTCAAATCCTTATCATAAATAATGCAACTGATAATTTTCGCGCCATGACCAGCTAAAGCTTACAAAATGAGTCAAACTTTCACCAATATTTTGGGACTCATAAATACAGTTGCTCTCGGTGTAGCCACGAGTATAATATTAATATGAATCAAACGAGAAATCTATTATCTCACTACTAGGTGGATTATTTGGTGGTCTGTGTATCATATATCATCCAATATCTACCTCACGGTTGAATACAATGCTTAATTCAAGGGGGTAAATGCATCAATACTCTGGAAAAATTGTCACTTTTAAGTGAACTTACAAATTATTTTGACTTTAAAGTAAACTTACATTTTAATTTTTGAGAAACAGTTCATTCATTATTATGAAAGTTAATGAAATGTGTTTGAATTGCTTGAATAAACGTAGATGTGTTTTCAGATTCACAAAATAGGTTTAGTTTTAATAAAATATTAGTAAAGCAGTACTTTTTATATAATGGCCTCTTTTAGTTATGGAAAATTTGTATGTGAGCAAATAAAATATAAAATCCGCCATTCCTGAACGGATATTCACAAGCTTTAGCTTGCTAGCGAGATTATTTTAGGTAGCTCAACTTTCTGTATGCAATGTGAATAGATTGCTTTGTTTGAAAGTTATATGTTGTATTTCAACAAAATCATCCATATCTCAGAAACTAAACAACATATCCAAGAACAAAAATGATAGCGTCAAATGGCCACGTTAGGCCTTTCGTTTGAAACTAGTTTTGTTACGATCGGTTTATCCATGGCTGAGATAATAACAAGAAACTAGTGTACATACACATACAGGCATGGTTAGAAGTAGTTAGAATTCACTGCCAAACTGGTACCTATAGCGGAACGATGTTTAGTTTCTGCTCTGAGCGAGATGAGAAGGTAGACTGATTGATTAATTTTTAATATGTAGCCACAAATAGGAAGGACATCCACATTCTCACAATAGAGAAACAGCTTTGAAGATGTCTGGAAGAAGTTCGTCTATGTCTCAAGAGTTTGAAATTTTAGCACTCGTCACCAGAAATAGGCGATGTTCGAACAGCAACACAAAAGCAAGCATGTTATATAACGATTTCTACAGCAGACGTCGCCTTTTAAGAACTCGACACTAACTTAGTGACAGGACCGAGCTAGCGCCGGCTTGACGATAGCTCCAAAAAACGAAATCATTATATCACTGTTTCGGTAGGATTTATAAACACAAATAGTTTTTTTTTGTTTTTTGGAGCTAGCGTGAATCCGGCACTAGCTTAGTCTTGTCACTAAGTTAGTGTCAGATTATGATGAGATAAAGACGAAACGCAAATTCCATTAACTAATTTAGTTCTAGGTTTTGTGCTTCTCACGCGCAAAGGTGTGACCTTTTTACCTAATTTTTTCTCCACTAAAGAGTAATACAACATAGTATAAGTATTTTGCATGTTCCCACCAAAATTACTTAGGGAAGAAATAAAAACATTACCTCCGACTGATGCGAAATCTATCGATACTGATTACCTGAATAGATCTCTTCTTTCAGCACATTTCTTTAGTTATTAGCCGCTTCTTTTCTTTAACTAAAATGCTTATTTTTCTCCTCGCATCTCTTGCAGGCATCGAAGGCCTGGAGCACGTCGGTACCATCGACCCGATGAAGATCAGCAAGATCCGCATCCTGCAGGGGGACGGCCCGGTTAGTGTGAACGCGTCCCTGTCCAGAGTGATCGTGACCGGATTCGCCGAAACGAAAGTAGTTCGAAATGTGTACGTTCGCTAGTGCCCGACAGTGATTTGCTTTTCATGTGCCGAAGTGATTTCTATATCTTCAGATTTCCACCCATAGTGTCAGCAGCAAGGACTTTGGCTGGGAGACACACATCCAGCTGCCGAAGATGCGCCTCGAGGGGAACTACCACATGCAGGGCCGCATTCTGGTCATCCCGCTGAACGGCCACGGCAAGTGCTGGTTCGAACCGAGTAAGTGGTGTGATTTGTTTATTTATTTTGTCTGTGAACGCAAATCGGTGCGTTTTTTTGACGGACCGAGAGCGCGCCGGCATTCATCGAAGCAGGCCGCGATGCGTTTCCGACACACAGTCACTGACTGACTGACTCTAAACGAGGAGGGGCAAAACAAAAAGTTCAATAGATTGCGCCGAGTACGTTTGCGCACCAGGAGCGCAGCGATCAGCGGAGGAAACTTTCACTTTTGCGCTCAAACTTTTCCGTACCCATTCGGTCGTCGTCCGATGTGTCCGTCCCAAGCGCGTGGTGTGATGAACGGATTTTGTTGCTATGGCCGAACAGGCGGGAAGCGAATGAAGTTGGTTTGTCCAACTGTGCGGTGTGAAAGTCTCACCGCGCTGCAAGTGAAGATTGACTAACTTTGGGCGTTTTAAGGCGGTTGTGTTGATTTGAGATCAGACCGTTCCGTAAAATCGTACAACGTCGTCTTTTGTTGGACATTCGTTCGGCGGTTTCGGGTCGAGTTGTTCTCGTAAAAGTTCTTTCCTGTGTTTGAAGTTTTTGTAATAGTTACTTTGGACTTGGTCTCTTACTTTACAAAGCGTATCAAATAATTATTTTTTATTGCTAAAATGACTGTTTTAAATAATTTAGCCCAACTAACTTAATCACAGTTGATTTTAAAATTCATTTAATTTAATTTTGCTTCTTCGATTTTTTTTATATTTTCTACATCTTTGTTATTTAAAATTCTTGAACTTTTTTCAATGCGAAATAACGTAATTTGGCAGTTTGCCAAACGTCAACGTCAACTAGCTATATTTACCCAGATCATTTCGCCATGAATCCGAAGGCAAACATCGTGAACGACGATGATGAAGCACAGCGCACTTGGGTCGGACGTTTTGTTCGACGTCTGGGCAAATAAATCCTCACACACATTTGCGGGGCTGAACAAACAACCAGCCCAACAGAGATTTTATACATTCGTAAAGTGACGCTCCCAGGATGCCATGA
This sequence comes from Topomyia yanbarensis, assembly GCF_030247195.1. Classification (NCBI taxonomy): domain Eukaryota; kingdom Metazoa; phylum Arthropoda; class Insecta; order Diptera; family Culicidae; genus Topomyia; species Topomyia yanbarensis. The sequence continues at coordinate 196,520,243 of NC_080670.1, forward strand.
CTGTATGGTGGTTAATAGCCAGTCTACCTCTTACCCGTTCGATTCGCTTTGCGTTTTTCGGGAAGTATTGCCATCCCTTCCATTGCCAAATTTGCCACAAGTTACGCTCGTGCTCGAATGGCACTCTACTTGCTCGTTGCTTCGGTTCATTTCCATTGCAGCTCGTAACGAGGGTGTTTCCCTGTTAAAATCCGACGTGTGTTCACAAATGATTTCGCTTGCTTTGTTTATTAACTCAAGTCATCATCGGTCATGTTGCTACAGAAATGACCTGACAATTTACTCAAATTCCGGATGGATTTCATTAATGAAATCGTGAATGCAGATGAAAGCTTGATGAATTTCTTGGGTTGCTAAGAACTGTTGATAATTTCCATAAAAAAATGTTACTTTTCATCCGTACAAACTACTTTTTCCCACCCTCATCCAGGTGACATGGACATCTTGATGACGACGACCACCACCCTGTACGAGCGGGACGGCCACGTGTTCTACAACGTCACGGGCAGCAAGGTGGACTACACCATCTCCGGGCTGAAGCTGCACATGGGTAACCTGTTCGAGGGGGTGAAGGTCCTGGAGGATAGCACCAATCAGTACCTGAATGACAACTGGCGGCCCGTTTCGGAAGCGCTGAAACCGATCATCGCCAAAACCATCGAGGACATCCTGCTGGCGATTATGCAGAGCATCTTCCACCAGCTTCCGGCCGAGTACTTTGTCGCGGATCTGCCGCGTTCTGGGTAGGTTTGTTTTGTTTTTGTTATTTTCTTTGTAAATAAAATCACATTCCATAACTCCTTGTGCACATCTGGTGGCTGATGCGCATTTTATTGAAACCGAAAAAAAGCCCTTTAGAAAAATTTTCGCCGCCGAATAAAATTACCTGCCTAATGGGGGTTCATCACGTAGCTCGAACCGACTCTGCGCCAGGCTGCTAGCCTGTTAATTTCAGATGATTTCGATTTCACTTTTGTGTTCAGCGAAGAACTCTGTGGAGGCCATTTTCATGGCCGTGTTGCTGCTCTGCGTGCGCCCGCCCTTTCTACAATAAACCCAAACGAAAACACGTTGGACCGAAAGTCGAAGTAGTCTCCGCAGTTGATGCCTAGGTGTTTTGCGGGTCGAACAGTTGGCGGGAAAAGACTGCACATCTGTCTGCTGTGTGCGCGTTCCCATCCCGTTCGCATCGGCTCCTGGCATGGCATGAGAAATTGTACGAAAGAGACTACAACAGTGTGGCGCGTGTGACTGTGGGCGCGCGCACATGTGTGTATTGAATGGATGGTATCCGTTGGGGCGGCTAGGTTTGCTGCGATTTTTTTCGGTGACTGTTGGTGATGTTTTGGTCGGGAGCAGCTTTTTTTTATTCGGTTCGTTTATTCACACGGCACGATGCATTATTTTGATGGTGCCAGTTTTTATTAATATTATAGGGTAGACGTGCCCTTATTCATCTCATTAGTCAGTATGTCACACTATTTCGTTGATAACTTGACTTAGAGTTACTGGATTGCGCTTAAATAGGTATCATCATCTTTGCTACGATCCTAAGAAGCAGTACAGTTAAAATTTTTATCTGGAAAATGTGAAATGCTCCCGCTTGAGCGAAGCGAAAAGTCGAGTACAATGTACCCTTATTCATCCTATCATTTGAGCTAATGCGTTGAATAGAGATAGCAGATACTGCTCTAACTAACGTGTTTAAATGGGTGAGATGAATAGAGGAGCTAAGATGAATTAGGGAGCAGTAACCCTACATTCCTAAAAACAATTCTGAAATTATTTCTAAGCTATATTTAAAGACTAAGGGGAACAATTTTGATTAGAAATATACTGAATTAAGTTTTGTAAAATCTATAAGCAACAACGTTGAGACTGTCTTAAAACCAGGAGTACCATTCGCTTTAAAATTTCAAAAGAGTTTTTCTTTTTCTGTTAGTGCCATACTAATTGATAAACAGATGTGCAAGCGAAAAGGATATTGGTATAATTACATCCATCTAATTTAATCGGTCCCTGGAACCACTTCTTCACCAAAGAAGCTTTTTTGGACAAAATTTGATGCAATCTCGAAAAAAAAATTTTTAACGAAGGTTGACTTTTTTGACGATTTTTGTTCAAAGGGGGGAGTAAAGGAAAATTTCAAACTCGAATTTTCATTTTCGATGCCAAATGACTTTAAAATGCATGAAACGTCGAGATTCGATGGAATTTTGAGAAAAAATTTTTTTAACGAAGGTTCTTTTTTGGACGTTTTTTGTTCAAAAGGGGGAAAATTTCAAAATCGAATTTTCATTTTCGATGCCAAATGACTTTAAAATGCATGAAACGTCGAGATTTGGTGGAATCTCGAAAAAAAAAATTTTAACGAAGGTTCTTTTTTGGACTTTTTTGTTCAAAAGGGGGGAAATTTCAAAATCGAGCTGGTATTATTGATGCCAAATGACTTCAAAATGCATAAAGCGTCAAAATTTGATGTCATCTCGAAAAAACTTTTTTGACGAAAATTGACTTTTTTGACGATTTTTGTTCAAAGGGGAAAATTTTAAAATCGAATTCGCATTTTCGATGCCAAATGACTTTAAAATGCATAAAACGTCGAGATTCGATGCAAACTCCAAAAAAAAATTTTTATTGAAAGTTAACCTTTTTCGACTTTTTTTGTTCAAAGGGGGGAAAAATTCAAAATCGAGCTGGTATTTTCGATGCCAAGTGACTTCAAAATGCATAAAGCGTCAAAATTTGATGTTATCTCGAAAAAATTTTTTTGACGAAAATTGACTTTTTTGACGATTTTTGTTCAAAGGGAGGAGTAAAGGAAAATTTCAAAATCAAATTTTCATTTTCGATGCCAAATGACTTTAAAATGCATGAAACGTCGAGATTCGATGGAATTTTGAGAAAAAAAAATTTAACGAAGGTTCTTTTTTGGACTTTTTTTGTTCAAAAGGGGGAAAATTTCAAAATCGAGCTGTTATTATTGATGCCAAATGACTTCAAAATGCATAAAGCGTTAAAATTTGATGCTATCTCGAAAAAATTTTTTTGACGAAAATTGACTTTTTTTGACGATTTTTGTTCAAAGGGGAGTAAAGGAAAATTTCAAAATCGAGTTTGTATTTTCGATGCCAAATGACTAAAATGCATGAAACGTCGAGATTCGATGGAATCTTGGTAAAAAATTTTTTTAACGAAAGTTCTTTTTTGGACGTTTTTTGTTCAAAAAAAGGAAATTTTCAAAATCGAGCTGGTATTATTGATGCCAAATGACTTCAAAATGCATAAAGCGTCAAAATTTGATGTAATATCGAAAAAAAATTTTTTGACGAAAATTGACTTTTTTGACGATTTTTGTTCAAAGGGAGGAGTAAAGGAAAATTTCAAAATCGAATTTGCATTTTCAATGCAAAATGACTAAAATGCGTGAAACGTCGAGATTCCATGGTATCTCGAAAAAAAAAATTTTAACGAAAGTTCTTTTTTGGACTTTTTTTGTTCAAAAGGGGGACAAATTTCAAAATCGAGTTGGTATTTTTGATGCCAAATGACTTCAAAATGCATAAAGCGTCTAAATTTGATGTTATCTCGAAAAATTTTTTTGACGAAAATTGCCTTTTTTTGACGATTTTTGTTCAAAGGGAGGAGTAAAGGAAAATTTCAAAATCGAGTTTGCATTTTCGATGCCAAATGACTTTAAATGCATGAAACGTCGAGATTCGATGGAATCTTGATAAAAAAATTTTTTAACGAAAGTTCTTTTTTGGAAGAGGCGAAGCCGAAACGCAACATAGTATGAAATAAGGATTTGTGCCCTCCTGTACAAAGACTGGTTTTTACCAACAAATTTTCACCCTAGTGAGAAATTTTGGTTTTTACCAAATTTTCCTCCTTAGGGTGAAATATAGCAGTCTTTTTTGGACGTTTTTTGTTCAAAAGGGGGAAATTTTCAATGCATGAAACGTCGAGATTCGATGGAATCTTGATAAAAAAAATTTTTAACGAAAGTTCTTTTTTGAACTTTTTTTGTTCAAAAGGGGGAAAATTTCAAAACCGAGCTGGTATTATTGATGCCAAATGACTTCAAAATGCATAAAGCGTCACAATTTGATGGTATCCCAAAAAAATTTTTTTGACGAAAATTGACTTTTTTTGACGATTTTTGTTCAAAGGGGGGAGTAAAGGAAAATTTCAAAATCGAATTTGCATTTTCGATGCCAAATGACTTTAAAATGCATGAAACGTTGAGATTTGATGAAAACTCGAAAATTTATTTTTTAACGAAAGTTATTTTTTTGGATTTTTTAACCTCAAAGGGAGGAAAATTTCAAAATCTTGCTGGTATTATTGATGCCAAATGACTTCCAAATGCATAAAGCGCCAAAATTTAGTGTTATCTCGAAAAAAATTTTTTGACGAAAATTGACTTTTTTGACGATTTTTGTTCAAAGGGGGGAGTAAAGGAAAATTTCAAAATCGAATTTGCATTTTCGATGCCAAATGACTTTAAAATGCATGAAACGTTGAGATTTGATGAAAACTCGAAAATTTATTTTTTAACGAAAGTTATTTTTTTGGATTTTTTAACCTCAAAGGGAGGAAAATTTCAAAATCTTGCTGGTATTATTGATGCCAAATGACTTCCAAATACATAAAGCGCCAAAATTTAGTGTTATCTCGAAAATTTTTTTTTGACGAAAATTGACTTTTTTGACGATTTTTGTTCAAAGGGTGGAGTAAAGGAAAATTTCAAAATCGAATTTGCATTTTTAATGCCAAATGACTTTAAAATGCATGAAACGTCGAGATTTGATTGAAGCTCGAAAATTTATTTTTTAACGAAAGTTATTTTTTGATTTTTTAAGCTCAAAGGGAGGAAAATTTCAAAATCGAGCTGGTATTATTGATGCCAAATGACTTCAAAATGCATAAAGCGTCAAAATTTGATGCAATCTCGAAAAATTTTTTTTAACGAAAATTGACTTTTTTGACGATTTTTGTTCAAAGGGGGGAGTAAAGGAAAATTTCAAAATCGAATTTGCATTTTTGATGCCAAATGACTTTAAAATGCATGAAACGTCGAGATTCGATGGAATCTTGAGAAAAAATTTTTTTAACGAAAGTTCTTTTTTGGACTTTTTTTGTTCAAAAGGAGGAAAATTTCAAAATCGAGCTGGTATTATTGATGCCAAATGACTTCAAAATGCATAAAGCGTCAAAATTTGATGTTATCTCGAAAAATTTTTTTTGACGAAAATTGACTTTTTTTGACGATTTTTGTTCAAAGGGGGGAGAGCAAAGGAAAATTTCAAAATCGAATTTGTATTTTCGATGCCAAATGACTTTAAAATGCATGAAACGTCGAGATTCGATGGAATCTCGAGAAAAAAATTTTAACGAAAGTTCTTTTTTGGACTTTTTTTGTTCAAAAGGGGGAAAATTTCAAGATCGAGCTGGTATTATTGATGCCAAATGACTTTAAAATGCATGAAACGTCGAGATTCGATGGAATCTTGAGAAAAAAAATTTTTTAACGAAAGTTCTTTTTTGGACTTTTTTTGTTCAAAAGGAGGAAAATTTCAAAATCGAGCTGGTATTATTGATGCCAAATGACTTCAAAATGCATAAAGCGTCAAAATTTGATGTTATCTCGAAAAAAAATTTTTGACGAAAATTGACTTTTTTGACGATTTTTGTTCAAAGGGGGGAGAGCAAAGGAAAATTTCAAAATCGAATTTGCATTTTCGATGCCAAATGACTTTAAAATGCATGAAACGTTGAGATTTGATGAAAGCTCGAAAATTTATTTTTTAACGAAAGTTATTTTTTGGATTTTTTAACCTCAAAGGGAGGAAAATTTCAAAATCGAGCTGGTATTTTTGATGCCAAATGACTTCCAAATGCATAAAGCGTCAAAATTGGATGTTATTTCGGAAATTTTTTTTTGACGAAAATTGACTTTTTTTTGACGATTTTTGTTCAAAGGGGGGAGTAAAGGTAAATTTCAAAATCGAATTTGCATTTTTGATGTCAAATGACTTTAAAATGCATGAAACGTCGAGATTCGATGGAATTTTGAGAAAAAATTTTTTAACGAAGGTTCTTTTTTGGACTTTTTTTTGTTCAAAAGGGTGAAAATTTCAAAATCGAGCTGGTATTATTGATGCCAAATGACTTCAAAATCCATAAAGCGTCAAAATTTGATGTTACCTCGAAAAAAAAATTTTACGAAAATTTACTTTGACGATTTTTGTTCAAAGCTGCATGAAACGTCGAGATTTGGTAGAAAGGGGGTTTAAAGGAAAATTTTAAAATCAAATTTGCATTTTCGATGCCAAATGACTTTAAAATGCATGAAACGTCGAGATTCGATGGAATCTCGAGAATAAATTTTTTAACGAAAGTTCTTTTTTGAACTTTTTTTGTTCAAAAGGGGGAAAATTTCAAAACCGAGCTGGTATTATTGATGCCAAATGACTTCAAAATGCATAAAGCGTCACAATTTGATGGTATCCCAAAAATTTTTTTTTGACGAAAATTGACTTTTTTTGACGATTTTTGTTCAAAGGGGGGAGTAAAGGAAAATTTCAAAATCGAATTTGCATTTTCGATGCCAAATGACTTTAAAATGCATGAAACGTTGAGATTTGATGAAAACTCGAAAATTTATTTTTTAACGAAAGTTATTTTTTTGGATTTTTTAACCTCAAAGGGAGGAAAATTTCAAAATCTTGCTGGTATTATTGATGCCAAATGACTTCCAAATGCATAAAGCGCCAAAATTTAGTGTTATCTCGAAAAAAATTTTTTGACGAAAATTGACTTTTTTGACGATTTTTGTTCAAAGGGTGGAGTAAAGGAAAATTTCAAAATCGAATTTGCATTTTTAATGCCAAATGACTTTAAAATGCATGAAACGTCGAGATTTGATTGAAGCTCGAAAATTTATTTTTTAACGAAAGTTATTTTTTGATTTTTTAAGCTCAAAGGGAGGAAAATTTCAAAATCGAGCTGGTATTATTGATGCCAAATGACTTCAAAATGCATAAAGCGTCAAAATTTGATGCAATCTCGAAAAAAAATTTTTAACGAAAATTGACTTTTTTGACGATTTTTGTTCAAAGGGGGGAGTAAAGGAAAATTTCAAAATCGAATTTGCATTTTTGATGCCAAATGACTTTAAAATGCATGAAACGTCGAGATTCGATGGAATCTTGAGAAAAAATTTTTTTAACGAAAGTTCTTTTTTGGACTTTTTTTGTTCAAAAGGAGGAAAATTTCAAAATCGAGCTGGTATTATTGATGCCAAATGACTTCAAAATGCATAAAGCGTCAAAATTTGATGTTATCTCGAAAAATTTTTTTTGACGAAAATTGACTTTTTTTGACGATTTTTGTTCAAAGGGGGGAGAGCAAAGGAAAATTTCAAAATCGAATTTGTATTTTCGATGCCAAATGACTTTAAAATGCATGAAACGTCGAGATTCGATGGAATCTCGAGAAAAAAATTTTAACGAAAGTTCTTTTTTGGACTTTTTTGTTCAAAAGGGAGAAAATTTGAAAATCGAGCTGGTATTATTGATGCCAAATGACTCCAAAATGCATAAAGCTTCAAAATTTTATGCTATCTCGAAAAAAATTTTTTGACGAAAATTGACTTTTTTTGACGATTTTTGTTCAAAGGGGGGAGTAAAGGAAAATTTCAAAATCGAATTTTCATTTTCGATGCCAAATGACTTTAAAATGCATGAAACGTCGAGATTCGATGGAATCTCGAGAAAAAAAAATTTAACGAAAGTTCTTTTTTGGACTTTTTTTGTTCAAAAGGGGGAAAATTTCAAAATCGAGCTGGTATTATTGATGCCAAATGACTTCAAAATGCATAAAGCGGCAAAATTTGATGTTATCTAGAAAAAAAATTTTTGACGAAAATTTACTTTTTTTGACGATTTTTGTTCAAAGGGGGGAGTAAAGGAAAATTTCAAAATCGAATTTGCATTTTCGATGCCAAATGACTTTAAAATGCATGAAACGTCGAGATTTGGTGGAATCTCGAGAAAAATTTTTTTAACGAAAGTTCTTTTTTGGACTTTTTTTGTTCAAAAGGGGGAAAATTTCAAGATCGAGCTGGTATTATTGATGCCAAATGACTTTAAAATGCATGAAACGTCGAGATTCGATGGAATCTTGAGAAAAAAAATTTTTTAACGAAAGTTCTTTTTTGGACTTTTTTGTTCAAAAGGAGGAAAATTTCAAAATCGAGCTGGTATTATTGATGCCAAATGACTTCAAAATGCATAAAGCGTCAAAATTTGATGTTATCTCGAAAAAAATTTTTTGACGAAAATTGACTTTTTTGACGATTTTTGTTCAAAGGGGGGAGAGCAAAGGAAAATTTCAAAATCGAATTTGCATTTTCGATGCCAAATGACTTTAAAATGCATGAAACGTCGAGATTCGATGGAATCTCGAGAAAAAATTTTTTAACGAAAGTTCTTTTTTGGACTTTTTTGTTCAAAAGGGAGAAAATTTCAAAATCGAGCTGGTATTATTGATGCCAAATGACTTTAAAATGCATGAAACGTCGAGTTTCGATGGAATCTTGAAAAAAAAAATTTTTAACGAAAGTTCTTTTTTGGACTTTTTTTGTTCAAAAGGGGGAAAATTTCAAAATCGAACTGGTATTATTGATGCCAAATGACTTCAAAATGCATAAAGCGTCAAAATTTGATGTTACCTCGAAAAAAATTATTTGACGAAGATTGACTTTTTTGACGATTTTTGTTCAAAGGGGAGGTATGTAAAGGAAAATTTCAAAATCGAATTTGCGTTTTTAAAGCTAAATGACTTTAAAATGCATGAAACGTCGAGATTTGATGCAAACTTGAAATTTTTTTTTTAACGAAAGTTACCTTTTTTGGACTTTTTTTTGTTCAAAAGGGGGAAAATTTCAAAATCGAGCTGGTATTATTGATGCCAAATGACTTCAAAATGCATAAAGCGTCAAAATTTGATGACATCTCGAAAAAATTTTTTTAACGATTTTTGTTCAAAGGGGGGAGTAAAGGAAAATTTCAAAATCGAATTTGCATTTTCGATGCCAAATGACTAAAATGCATGAAACGTCGAGATTTGGTGGAATCTCGAGAAAAAATTTTTTTAACGAAAGTTCTTTTTTAGACTTTTTGTTCAAAAGGGGGAAAAGAACCAGAAAACACGCACGACCGCCGTCGCTCAGTCGAGATGAAAAACAAACACCATTTAATCGTGGGTGATGTGAGATGACGCGTGAAAATATCTAAACACGAAAAATAAACACTTTTCCCTTTGCGATATCAATCTAAATGGCAACTGAATCTATAGCTGGCAGACAGTGACCAAGGAAATGCTTTTTCCTTTCAATATAGGAAGCAGAATTGTACAACGTTGATTTTGTCGATGTTTAAAAATAGCAGATGCGATCACGCTTTTTCGGTTCGGTTTGTTTAGTATGCGTAGCGCGCCTGCTGTTTGGTTGTGATGGCAACCAGGCGGTTCCATGAAAAGCCTTTGAAGCTGACCACCGCCACTGGTGTTGGTGAGATTAATTCTATATTTCTATTTCGGTCGTAATGAGTAATAAGCTCTCTATAACGGTATGAGCGAGGGAAGATTAAATGATTCGATTTGCTAACTTTAGAGTGTTTTGTGTCATTGTCAGGTCGTTTTTTACCGTCTGACTCGTGGATTATGAATTAGGTTATTAGCTTCGAGTCGATTAAATTGCCAGATGACGATCGGTTCCAGTTCAACCACCCAGTCAGTTTATTTTTCGGTTCCGTTTTTACCCAAATCTAGTTCGAATTATTTCGAAACTGATTTCGAAGTTTCTTGCGACTGAAAAAGAAATAAATACCACCTGTACACTAGCACCACCTACCGGAGAGTAGCTAGAAGTCGATTAAAATACGCTTTAACGACTGGATTCAGTCCGTATTCAGGCGTAATCAGGTTAGAGCGAAGATCACTCCGAAAAGGTTTACTCGTACCCATTCCTGTTTTATTCTGGCCATATTGGATTAACTGGACAATTTGAGGTTGATGTATTTAAATTTTGACAAAAACCAGTTGGATTGATCTAATTTGAGTTCTACTGAAAATGTCCTTACTCATCGGAAGCTCCGATCTGACAGAAAGATATCAGTCAAAATCAGACTACTAGATTAGAGTGGAGCGTGTGGCTAACTAACCAAACGACGTTTTCGGTTTCCAGTTATCACTACTCAGAGATGAAACCAGTTCCCTGCCATGCCGACTGTTTGCTGTTGGTAATGATACAGTGGTGGAACACACATTAAAAGCAAAAACAGCTTAATTAGAAAGCCTCGTTCGTTTGTCAGCCAAGCCAAGCGATAAATTGACGCATCATTGCTATACTATTGCCTCATCGGTGCGGAGCGTGTAGGTATATTCCATGGGGAGGAACGCAAAGCAAGGGATCGGAGAAAAAAATGTATATTTCATTGCCGGTTGAGTGGATATTCTCCGCAAAAGTGCACAAATATTTAACAGATGCAGTGTGAAAAGTTGGTTGTTGCACTCGCATCGCGCGCACAGCGCAATTACCTAATCGCACACCACGAATCGGAACGTGGGCCGCAACGAAAAAAAACGGTAATAAACGCCTTGTAAATAGTAAAAGTGTATTGTTAGGATTTTTTCCCGTTCAGTAGGTGGTCTGGAAAATCATAACAGTCAATCAAACAAATATGGTTGCGTCGTTGGGTAAAGGAGTAAAAAAAAACGAACAGATTTTTATTGGAGACTTGTTGTTAACATTCCTGCTTGCTCGAGCTGGTAAGGCTGAGAAACCCAAACGAAAGGGAAACCCAATCTTCGGAAATGCGATTATTGCCACTGGGAAAAACGTGAGGGTGAAGAAAAGAATTGTAAATAGTTTTGGTTGTTATTTTTTGCACTTAAATTTCAATATGGAATTCGAGATTGATTATTGGAAAATTTTGATTTTTTTTTTCGCTGAGTTAGTCTCATCAGTATATGACAGCCGACTTGAACAGCGCATACACGTTAAAGCAAAAAGGGACATTTAGCGATTGGCCGGGAATTGTCAGTCAGATTAAAAATTCAGCAGGTCTAAATTGGGTAATAACTAAACATTTAGTGCTTTACCGATTGCGTGTAATGGAATAGGACGCAGTAGGCTAGAAAAAAAAAAAATTGGAAACATGACATGACTCGAATTAGTAAACAAAATAAAACAACCGATAAAACTACTGATGGGTAAAGATCCCGTTTTAATCGTATAATTCTGTTTTAAATTGTATAACTGTTATAAATTATGAATCTAGAAATGGATCACTTCGTATTCAATTTACTCTTTGTTTTCATCTTCATAAAAATAGCATCACCAGTACAGTGCCTGTGTAAATAAACATATCTACAATTGCATGTAGTATAACCACATCCACTGTCATGCTTTGACAGATAATAATCTTTATTATTAGAAAATTGCATCCTTTTGTGCTCTGTATTCATATCTTATAATTTTACGATGGCCTGAACAAGCCCCGGCAAGCCGGTCCGTCCCGTGTCCGAACATGGATCGTTTAACTAATTACCGATCCACAGATTATTCGCATACCAATTTTGCCTATAAATTGCATTAATTTTCATCATTACTCAAATCAAACACACAGCAAATGAAAGCCGTCTTTCGTCCAATTCCGATCGGTAAGCACCACCATCCATCAATCCATCGCCTGCCCATGCCCATCAGGAATGCCCCCTGTCCATCCTATAGCATTACAGGTGTATAATAACGATGATGGAGCTGTGCGCAGAAGCTTTTTTTGTAATTAATGGAGCATCTCTTCGTTTTATTTTCCTGCTCCAAACCTGCAATCTCAATCGCCGAACATTCGTGCACGGTGGGAGTAGAACGGGGCAAGAGCGATCAGAAGTTGTGACCGGGACAGAGAGGGTCGAAAATTATACGCATTAATAGCAACTTTCATATACGAACAAATATCACTAAAATGATTGTGTAAGATTTACTTTGGAGAGGAGTCTTACGTTTTTTTTTATTTTTTAGAAAATGTTGAAACCTTCGGCGCGAGATAGAAAAGTGAACGCACCGATTTATTAATATATAAGCGATGCTCCTCATAGCCGGCTGTCCGGAGCTCACGTTGCTTATTTGGCCAATCGTTTTAATACGACAAATGATAAATTCCCGAAATTGTCGGCAGCCGGCTGCCCAGAGCTATTATTACATGATAACGCTATTGGCACACTTACCGACAACTTTCCGCTTCCCGTGATACATGTGAAGATGCAGAGTATTCCTCGATCTCTAACAGTGACATGTACCGCACTAACATTCCTTCCTAACCCAGAAGATATGCATTCGGGCGTGGCCGGCGTCGGTGTTGATCATCATGCAGGGATCAATATAGGTTGTACGGTGTGGCCCACCATCATGTTATTCCAAAGCATGTTGTTCCAATGAACATTTTGCAATCTCAGTTGGTTCTGATCAGTATCGGAGTAGTAGCAGCCACGATCGATCTCTTATGCTTATGTTGTGACTGTCCAAACGTAGATAAGAATTTTGTCTAAACTTTCTTGTCGTTTCAATATTTTTTCTATGGTGAATTCGGGCAGTCGAACGAAGTTTATCGAACCCCTATGCTCACTAACAAATATCATCCTCCCGGGATTATGGAGTGCGCAGTAGTACATACGGCCTCTAGCAAAAGCAAGTATCGGACTAGCATTCCTTCCCTTTGCTTCTGCGATTTACGTTCGGGCCGGCGCCGATATTGATCAATAAACACTTTGCGATTACCAGGATGTTTCGCTATTCCCAAGCATAATTATCTACTGATTCCTTGTGCAACTTCTGCTGGGTCAGATTGACTGTGAATATATTCGATCGTTTGGCATCTAATGAATTAAGTTCAAGTTTTTCGGCATTTCCGATCATTGCATTGCTGCTGCATCAAATCGAAAAGTATGTTAACACAAATACCGGTGATCATTGTATGATAATCCATCCACGAAACCATATGCCGGAAACCAATTATTGCCTCATTAAGTTTCCTCAACAAGCCATCGGTGACAAAGTTCCATAGAAGTGGTGATAGCACACTGGCTTGAGGACATCCGGAGACACTCAATTTCCTTACACCGACTTGTTTAAACGACGGGCACAGATGTCGCTTGCTAAGCATTGCGTGTATCCTGTTCGTGATATATAAAGGTACTCCATGACCTAGTGTTGCTTCCAAAATGAATTCGAAAGACACGTTGTCAAAAGCACCTTAAATGTCAAGCAAGACTCATAAACTTGATTGCTTTTGCCAAAAACGCTTTTTCAAGGTTGTAGACAACATTGTGTAACAGGGTGGTAGTAGACTTCCCCCGCTGAAATGCATGTTGCATTCAGATGCAAAAACGATGGCCAAAAATATGGTTTTCAGCGACGTTTGCGTATAGGACTGAATTTCTCATCTGAACAGTTTTTGTACTTCACTTTTAACAATTCATACATTAGTTGATTTGATTAACTTTACTAATGATCATTCATAAATGAAGTCGAGGAATTTGCGTTTCGACTTCATCTCATCAGTATCATGGCAAGCCGACTTGACGGCCAGAAAGACGCTATCCCAAAAGCCGAATTTCGCGCCACGTCGAACAAAAGGTTGGCAGCACCCTCTCAGATTTTAATGAAACTTTCTGTACGTGAGAACTTTGTCACAAAAAGCCACTTTGCATACTTTGTTTGTCCTAAAATTATCTAGACTTTTTTTTGAAAAGGGTCAAACTTTTTTTTACGATTTTTTTCAAATGGCTGTAGTCTAAAAATGACAAATCCTAGAAAAAAAATTGTAGGAGTGATTTTCACAAAATTAGTCAAATTTTTGAATAAAAATAGTGAAAAAATTCTTCATCGACTCCTACGCTGAAAAAAATCGATTTTAGAAATTTAAAGTCTATTTACAAAAAACCATCTTTGATTTGGATGAAATTTTGTTCCAAAATAGGTAATTATGTTCCCCGCCTTCCGTCAAAAACTCAAGTTAGGCACTTTCAAAGAAAAAAAATTAGAAAAAAAAACTTTTCTTTGTCCAAACTGAGTTTTTTTTTCAGTGTATTTTTATCAAAAAAAAGTTCTGTCGAATTTGTAAAATTCTGTAATATTTGTAAAATTTGTAAAATTTTATAAAATATGAAAGACGATCGTTCATCCTGGAGGATCGTTCATCCTGGAGGATCGTTCATCCTGGAGGATCGTTCATCCTGGAGGATCGTTCATCCTGGAGGATCGTTCATCCTGGAGGATCGTTCATCCTGGAGGATCGTTCATCCTGGAGGATCGTTCATCCTGGAGGATCGTTCATCCTGGAGGATCGTTCATCCTGGAGGATCGTTCATCCTGGAGGATCGTTCATCCTGGAGGATCGTTCATCCTGGAGGATCGTTCATCCTGGAGGATCGTTCATCCTGGAGGATCGTTCATCCTGGAGGATCGTTCATCCTGGAGGATCGTTCATCCTGGAGGATCGTTCATCCTGGAGGATCGTTCATCCTGGAGGATCGTTCATCCTGGAGGATCGTTCATCCTGGAGGATCGTTCATCCTGGAGGATCGTTCATCCTGGAGGATCGTTCATCCTGGAGGATCGTTCATCCTGGAGGATCGTTCATCCTGGAGGATCGTTCATCCTGGAGGATCGTTCATCCTGGAGGATCGTTCATCCTGGAGGATCGTTCATCCTGGAGGATCGTTCATCCTGGAGGATCGTTCATCCTGGAGGATCGTTCATCCTGGAGGATCGTTCATCCTGGAGGATCGTTCATCCTGGAGGATCGTTCATCCTGGAGGATCGTTCATCCTGGAGGATCGTTCATCCTGGAGGATCGTTCATCCTGAAACTCAAAGGCAATGGTTCCATGAACTGAACTATCGTTGGTCCTTGAACGCAAGGGTCAAGGAATCGGGATTTCAAAAGTATAGGATCTTGGAATTCAAAGATCAAGCATTAATCCTTAATCCTGGAACACAAGGATCCTTGATCTTGCAACTCATGAATCCTGAACCCAAGGATGTTTGATCCTGGAAATCAAGGGCCCTTTATCCTGTTATTCAAATATCAAGGATCTATAAACCCCAGGGGTCTTGGTACAGGAACTCAAATATTCTTAAGCCTGAAGCTCAGGGATATAAGATTCTGGAATTCAAAAACTACGGATCCTACAGCTCAAGGATTCTTGTTTCTGGAACTCAAGCATATTTAACACTGAAGATCACGGATTCATGGATACTTGAATCCATGAAAACGATATAGGATCCTGGACCAAGACCCTTGATCCCAAAACTCAGATCCTCGATCTTAAAGATCAAGTAATCTAGGCTTTAAGAATATTGTATCCTGGAACTCTAAAGATCAAGGATTTTTGATCTTGGTGCTCAAGTGTCAGGAAACCTAAAACTCACGGATATAAGATCCTGGAATTCAAAGTTGAAGCATCTAGGAACTCAAGCATCCTTGATCGTAGAACTCAAGGATCCTTGATCATGGAACTAAAGGATTCTTGATCGTGGTACTCAAGGATCAGGGAATTTGGATTTAAAATATATGCGATCTTGGAACTCAAATACCAACGGTCATTTACTCTGAAACTTATAGATTCTTGATCCTGGATCTCACGAATCCATTATCCTCGAACTCAGGATTATTGATTTCAGAGCTCAAGGATCAAGGATCCTAGAAGCCAAGGATTTAGGATCTTGGAATTCGAAAATTATGGACCTTTTAAACTCAAGGATGTTTGATCATGGAATTCAAGGATCCGTGCTCCGGAGACTCAATTGCCGGCGAGCCAACTTAAATAGTTCCGACCCGTTCCTGCCTCTGTGATTCCAACCTCTTCTACATGACTTTTTGAGTCTAGTAATTTCGGCATTTCGCCAAGGTAGGTTCCTTTAGAAGCACGCATAAATCGAATTGACTAAATCTCTTGCATGCTACAGCTATGAGTGAGTTTGTTATATACACGACCACAACCCAGTCACTTGGAAGAGGTTCTAGATCGATTATTATATGTAGCGATATCTAGGGAGACGTTCAAATGATCGAAGACGAAGAATTTAGGATCACATAACGATGGTTCGAAATCGTTTAGACGAGACAGTTTGTTAGCTCATGTGCAGTACTGTCAGAGTAGAGAGTTACATCTAACACCTCGTCCCTGCCAGATCGTGCAAACGGTGGGTGATTTCCTACCTTTAGTATATGCAGAATTTTATTGCTTAAGTATTCCATAAATTCAGTATCTCTTAAATTGATATCTGAGCTGCCTTGAATTATATGGTGGCCGTTTATTTCACTGCCGATTATGAATGGAAACCCATTTCCACCACAGTATAATACATTGTAGTTCTTTATGCGGCAAATATGCCGAATAACAGACGTATTTATTGTTTATGTTATCTACAATCATTTTGACAGTGACAGCACAAATATCGCGAGTTCGATCTCAGCATATAATGATATTCAATAGCACTATTCGCAAGTATACACGCACGAGGCATTTTACGTGGATTTGTCATGACATTTTTGTTGAACACTGGGATGACGTGGTTAAGTGACTTTGCAACATAGAAGTTACCTTTATGGCAATATGGTTCTTCAACCCTATTTCCATAAAGCGTTTCCTTCCTGCATAAGGCGGGATACATCCATAGGCTCAAGTTATCTTGATGAATAAAATGTTTTTATGTGTTAAACTACCTGGAACTAGGTGCAGATCACTTGTGATGCATTTTTTAAAAAAACAGCGAAATTTTATGCATTTCTTTCCATCAAAATAGAAATTGATAATGTATTTTGCGTTGCGTGTAAGACGTCAAAACTCTACACGCAAAAATAAAACAGCCCACAGAATAAGTTCTTTTAAACTAAATTTAGGTACTTTTGAGTTGTGCTTCGCACTTATTAGTGTTGTCAAAAATTAAACGAGAAATTCGACTCAGTCGAGGTCTTCCGTGCAGTAAGGTACTTTTGAGTTGTTTGGGGTATACTCAAAATTAGGTAAATTCAACTTAAATTTAAGTAAATTAAACTCATGGTTGAGTTCTGATTTTTGCCGTAGTTAAATGGAAACTACCTTCAACACGGTTTACCTAATTTTACCTTCCTGCACGATACCACGAAATTGAGTCAAAAGTACTCAATTTTAGGTAGTTTTTCGGTGGCGTGTACAAAAAACTTACCCTACATTCAGCAAAACGTCGAACAAAGTGGATCAGCGTAGGACGTTTGTTAAACAAACTTTTCTGTGAGGGTTGATGCAAAAATGGAAATTAAATGCATTTTTTTTAATTTAATGCAAATTTGTTTTACATTCTTAGAGTGATCTGCCCCTAGACCTGGAAATACAATGGCATAATCATTTTCAAAACAAAAATACACAAATTGGGTCATTAAGCTATATATAGTTTTCCGTTCCATTCGATAGATTTTAGGTCCAATATACATAATATTATTTAAAAAAAAATCGTTGTGATGCGTAAAAACGATTTTTTGTTTTTTAAAATAAATCTTACGTAAACATAGACAACCATACATAGGAAAATTGCGGTTGTTTACATCTGGCCTATCAAGACAACACCCAAAATGAAAAAAAAAAACTATATGCATTGGATGGTGTTTGTGTCAAATAAAAATAACCCTGCGCGAAAACCGGGAAATCATGCATTCATTTTTTCTGACAGGGCATCATTTGTCGTGAAATTCGATATGTCAAATGCTTCTGATAGTGTCAAATCAAGATTGTCAACATATTTCTTTTAAATTTAAATTTTATTTTCACATTTCCTGAGTTGGAAAAAACATTGTTGTAGTCACAAAAATCAGCTTTATCGATGCGCGTAATTAAAAAAGATTTTTTTCTCATTTAATGACCCAATTATGAGAAAAATGCAGATTAAATTTTGAACTGGAAATATACCATATTTGGCAACACTGTAACCAAAAATAACTATTTTTTCTAGATTCCCTGATTCATTTCCTTTAGAATGTATCTCACCGATTTTTATAGACCAAATGAAGCCTAAGATATGAATAAAAGTAAATAATTGATGCTTTTGTTCTATGGAAAATTTTCCATGCACGATTATGACGCGTCATAGAAATTTCATCATCAATACAAACCTATGCCACGTGTGAGTGCGACTTTTGTCTTATTCTTCTTATTTATCTGTAAGTGTCATTCCAATCGAACACGAGACTTGTCAAAAACACTCAATCCGAAGAAAATCGTTTCGAATCTTTCTGGAACGAGGGCCACTGACAGGTCTCGTGCTCGATTGGAATGACACTGACAGATAAATGGTAAACAAACGATAGACGTGTCGAGCCTTTATCCAGAGGGATTCAGCGTCGTTAATTTTTAGTAAAAACTCGCAACATAGTCAACCGATCTTCGTAATATTTGAGAGTTTAATACATAATAGATAGAAACATCAATTGTCTTGTTTATACTATTTATAAGTTTCATTTTCAACAACAGCAACGAGCGCATTGAATGCCGTCAGCAGAACAGTACTATTACTGTCGGATCTTCAATGACAACGACGAAACGAACAGCGAATTAGTAACACCAACTAGTAGGAGAAAAAACGAGTAAATATGATGTCGGTGTAAAAACCTTGAGAAGGTGGCAGCGAATGGATATAAATCATGTTGGTCGGCATCTCCGGATCGGTTCACGTCTCGACAGGTTCCGGCATTAGCGACGGGCAGAAGTTACAGGGGTCAAACAGTGTGCCACAACAGCAGCGGCTGAGAGAAAAAACAAGAAAGAGCAATCGGAGGATAATTGGCGTATGAAGGCAGTCCACAGTTGGAGACCTCTCCGTCAAAGTAGGGTAGATTCGCCGCCAGGGACTATCCGAATAGACCGCAACAAAGCTGGAAATTCGTTGACCAAGGTGCCCAAGCAAAGAAGCGGTAATACACAACGATGGAGAGAACATGGAGATACAAGAGGTTAAGGTTTAGTCGGTAAGCGTACAGAAGAAAGAACAATATGAATCCAACATTATCATGTGCCAAGAAGGCAGTGGTCTCTTTTGAAAATTCTCCCTCGATATAAAATACACACACACACTCACTTCGAATGCCCTAGATTCGAGGAAATGCTAGTACCTCGAAATGCATGCAGCGAGAGAATGACACCGGACAGCTGACAACACCATCGAAGAGATGTGCCCTGTCAACAAAGTAGTGACGCGGATACAGCAAATTGTGTTCGAGAAATGATCCTTCGCCGGGGAACTTACCGTCGGAGTAGACTATATCTACGGCCGGGGACTAGTTGAGTAGTACGCGACGTGGTGCCGGCTCGGGTGGGTCGTCAGGGCGCCATCGAACCGGACGCCTTACTCCACCGGAATCGTCGGACTGACCTCGGTGTCGTACCGGTTTCCCAGCGAAAGAGGGAATAGCCAAGATAACATCTGACATCGTGCCACAAGAACGAATGCGTTGGAGTAGAAGCTTTGTCCAAACGATTAGAGTGGTAAGCCCCAAGCAGCGTAGCTGCCGAAATGTTTTCTGTGTGCAGAATACTGGCTCCATCGAAATGCGTACAGCGAACGAGTACAGCGCTTCCCAGAAGTAGTCACATACAAGAAAATACACATACACAGACAATTTCCGAACTTAACGAACTGTGTCGACTGGTATACGAAACTCAGATCGCCAGGCCTCAGTTAGAGTTGGTATGAGAAAGGTGAAAATAGCCATTTTTGTCAAACAAATTTTATGTAAACAAATATTGTAACCCGTCAGGTTAACAGTTTCGCACTGGGTGGAAATATACCAAATTTTAACTATTCCATCCGTAGAGTGTATTTGTTTTGGCAACCGCTGTTATGTACCGTTCACATTTAAATGTAAATTTTTGCGTTTGTTTGTGCAGATAGGTGTAGAAATTTTTGTTTGCAATTTGTGTATAGTTAGCATAAGGTTTAGTTAGGTTACCGCTCTCATCTTGCGAAAATACGCTGGTTATGCTACTCCTCGATGACAGCAATGTGACGAGGCAGTTTGTGGTTGTTTTGGTCGAGTGCAGAAGACGGCCATCGAGTTTTTTAGTGAGTGACGGACCACGGTAGTAGAAAGTCGCCCAGAATTAACAATCCTTTTTTTGAGACATTTTTCTACCACGGTAACCAAGTGAGAAGTGCGCGTTTGAGACGGCCAATTAAACCCATCGAAAGTGTCGGCCCGTGGTCCGGTTACAAGAAGTGGAGCGCTCATGGCGAAGGAGATACTCGCGTTACCAGCTAATTGTCAAAGATCCAAAGCTTCGTCCATTCTCACTGTGGAGGATCAGTCAAACGAGTTAAGCTCTCCTCCACAGTTAATTTCCAAGGAGAACGAAGCAAGGCGGACAAAGGTTCCCCCCTGGGAAATTACAGCAAAACAAAAAGGTTATTAATTCGACCTCCGAGTATATCAAAAAATGATTCTCTCTCTCTCTCTCTGAAGACGATACCATACTATCTAAAGAAATAGTAAGCATATACGGATACACGTCGAGCGACCAATAACACGAAGAACAAATGGTCTAGGTTGAAACAAATAATAAAATTATTTATGGCGATCCAACGGTTAAAGATGACCCAAACAATTTTTTTCAGTTTGATTTCAACTCTTTTAATCTTATTGATTCAAGATTTAAGATGGTTAATTTCACCCATAATCAGATATGTTTAAACTAAAATTGAGATTGCTAGACGACAGTCATTCCCAATCCCGATTAGCGTTTGAAGCTAGCGTCAATCGGACACTAGCTTAACTCTGTCACTAAGCCAGTATCGGATTCTAATGAGACAAAGCTGGAACTCAAATTCCAGAACTAATTCATTCCCAATCAGCTGAAACTAAAATATTGCTCAGGCTCAATCACTCTACAGATAGATTTAATAAATAAATAACGAAATCCTAAAAATATTTTTTGCTATGTGGCATAATGATGCTCATTGGTAAAATTATTGTTTCCACTTACCCCGATTCACCCGGTATGTTGGATAATTCAAAACATCAGCTGCGCACAGTAGGCTGTCCGTGTCATCTGAATACTGGACGACAGTGTGGTGAAAATTTTTCCTGAAACTGATCTGAAAGCCACCAGAAAAAGATTACGGCCGGCGACAAGGATAGATCGATCAAGTAAAAGGAGATTTAGGCTGTTTTTCGTGTCCTGTGAGCGGCTAGTGATAATCAGACAGTCACTTTCTGGATACAGCAAAGGGTTTCAGCAGAAAGGTGCTGCACGCAGCAACCGGAAAATGAACGGACTCTTCAGCATTCATTTAGGTATTTGTATTTATTTTACCACCTTGATTTATCCGATGCATATCACCTGTAATTAGCTGGCCCCAGGGAGCTACGACCATCCATAGTATAAGGCGCTGTACCAATTCAAAGCACCGTGCCCAAGTCAGAAAACGGAAAATGGGACTATCACCACACCGTTCGAATGAAATGCACACAGTGAATTCAATTGTTTTGAATGAGTGCACATTGCGTGCATCCACCCAGCAGCAGCAGCAGCAGTAGTGTGGCGAGATGCAATTCTCGTTTATCACACGATTTGCTTTCGGGTCTGTTTTTTTCTGCCTCGTTGTTTTTGCTGCTGCCGCCCGCGGTCATAAAGCAGAAATATGTATGTACATTCAATTGAAAAGCACACATTTATGTTTCTCGCGCAGCGCAGCCCGAAGCAGAAAAATTATGAATTTAAGCGATTTAAGTGTTCTGGGAATCCTTCATGCATGTCCGAGGGCTACGCCTCCCCGGCGTTGTCAGGTGGGTTTTTTTATGTGGTGTCGGTATAACTTAAAATAACAAAACGGTGTTTATGGGTATGAGGGCTTATATGGATCCAAATAATTATTGAGGGTGAAATGAGGGACAAGGAGACAATCTCGAGAGTTGATTTGATTCAGCATTATCTTCAATATTCAATCGACTCCTGATCGACCGTTTTTACAATTTAGTCATTGAATGAAGAATAAAATTCTCCTTCTATTTCATAAACCGGTTGGGCTCATTTTTTTATAACAATATATACATTCAACCTTTTAAGCTTCAGAATGATTTTTAATTGATTTTCTAAAAGAAATGCAAACACCTCCTCGTTTTACACTATTCCTTGACAGTGAATTTAACCACGTGGGTTAGCATCTTTGACAGTTATATTACATTTCCTGATTATACATCATATTAACTTGATTTAATCTGTTCCACAATATTCCGCCACGTCACTCGGTCAGTTGCTGCTTGTCTCCAACCTCTCAGGTGCCCAATACTCGCCAGGTTCTGCTCCACTTGGTCCAGCCACCGGGAACGCTGCGCTCCTCTCCGTCTTGTACCTGCCGGGTTGGAGGTGAAAACCAACTTGGTGGGGTTGTTGTCCGGCATCCTTATTACTGCTTTCCGGATACTTGGCTCACCATAGAGTCGCGCAAGTTCGTGGTTCATCCTTCTCCTCCACACGCCATCCTCCTGCACACCACCGAAGATCGTTCTCAGCACCCTTCGTTCGAAGACTTCGAGTGCTTTCAGATCCTCCTCGAGCATTGTCCACGTTTGGTGCCCGTAGAGAACCACCGGTCTAATCAGTGTGTTGTACATGGCGCATTTCGTGCGGTTTCGAAGCTTCCTGGATCTCAAAGTTTTGTGGAGCCCATAGTAAGCACGACTTCCAGAGATAATACGCCTTCTGATCTCCCGGCTGGTGTTTTTACCCGCAGCCACCAATGACTAGAGCCTAGATAGATGAACTCGTCAACCACCTCGAAATCGTCGCCGTCGATCGTAATACTACTGCCCAAGCGTTCCCTATCGCGATCGGCTCCGCCAGCCAGCATGTACTTCGTCTTAGACACATTTATCTTTAGTCCTACTCGTGCTGCTTCGCGCTTCAGTCGGGTATACAGATCTGCTACCGTCTCCTTGTTTCTACCGATTATGTCCACGTCGTCAGCGAAGCACACGAACTGTCCGGACCTCCTTACACTCCTCCGGTAGCTGTTCTCTGTCCCAGAACCTTGAAGAGTTCCGCTCCTAGACCATCCTTACCAGCTGCCTTGTTGTTGTTGAGCTGTTGAATAGCCTCGTTAACCCGTCGGCTGCGACACTGACATAATCGTGCTCCTCGAACGCCCGACTGTCCGCCTGCGCACCATTCAGATGTTCATTGTAGTACTGCCTCCACCTTTCGACCACCTCACGTTCGTCCGTCAAGATGTCACCTTCCTTATCCCCACACATTTCGGCCCGCGGCACAAAACCGTTGAGAGAGTGATTCAGCTTCATGAGGAACGCCCGCGTTTCTTGAGTGCGATACAGCAGCTTCATCTCTTTTGTCCTGAAAAAGACGAGTCTGCTGTTTTCGCTACCGTCGATATAACTCCACGTTCTGACGAGTGGCTTGAAACAACATCGCTGCGCGTGCTGCATTCTTCTCGTCCAATATTTCTTGGCTCTCGCAATCGAACCAATCGTTCCGTCGACTCCTCTGTGCGTATCCCAGGACGCTCTCCGCAGTGCTGCTTGTGGCTGCTTTAGTCCTGGTCCAGCAGTCCTGAAGGGGAGCATCGATGAGCATCGATCATCCGGTGGCAGCGCTGCTTCAAGATGCTGCGCGTACGTTGTCGCCACTTTTCCTCAGTCGGTCCAGGTTATACTGCGGCGGGCGCCGGTATCGTACACTGTTCACCACGGATAGTTTTGGACGCAGTTTAACCATCACCAGGTAGTGGTCCGAGTCGATGCTAGCGCCCCGATAGGTCCTTACGTCGATAATGTCCGAGAAGTGTCGTCCATCAATCAGAACATGATCGATTTGCGTCTCTGTTTGTTGCGGTGATCTCCAGGTGTATCGGTGCAGGAGGCGGTTCTGGAAGAAGGTGCTCCTTTTGGCCATGTTCTTGGAGGTGGCGAAATCGATTAGTATTAGGCCGTTCTCGTTCGTCTGCTGGTGGGCGCTGAACCTTCCAATTACCGGTCTGTATTCCACCTGCTGGCCAATCTGAGCATTAAGGTCGCCGATGACGATCTTGACTCCAGCTGCGCGTAGAATTCGTCCTTGTCGTCATCGCTGCTTCCGCGGTGGGGACTATGCACGTTAATTATGCTGATGTTGAAGAACCGACCCTTGATCCTCAACCTGCACATTCTGTCGCTGGCCGGCCACCATCCAATCACACGCTTTTGCATCTCCCCCACCACCATAAAAGCTGTTCCCAGCTCGCGTGTATTGCCGCCGCTCTGGCAGATGGTGTGGTTCCCGCGAAAGACCCGCACCGTAGACCCCTTCCAACACACCTCCTGCAGCGCCACAATGTCGAACTTGCGGTGTCTTTCACTATATCGGCAAGTATGCGAGTGCTCCCGATAAAGTTAAGCGACCTGCAGTTCCATGTCCCAAGTTTCCAGTCTTTTTGTCCGTTTCCGTTGCGTACGTCTGTGCCAATTTTGTCCATCCGAAATTTCTTGTTGACCTTCCTGAGCATGCTATTTTTATGGCCGGCGCCAACCTTACAGTAACGCTGAAGGATCACGCGAGGAGAGAGATTTGGGCTAAGCGCTTATTTAAAGGCGGCGCTGGCTTGCCTTGTCAGGGCTGCTTTAGGGCATGTGGTATTTAGGCCTAGAGCGTGTAGAGCCCACTACCTCGTCCTACCACACCCGCAGTCAGTTCCCGCTGCAGGTTCGGGTCGCGAATCACAACTAGTTGCTATCGCGACTAAGCATTATCCACCACCTATGACCCGCCCGGTTGCTTGCAGCTCAGCTTCCCACATAGCGTTCCTCCACCACCACGGGGCCCGGTGACTTTGACAGTTATCCCAAGAAAAGGATACGGATCATGGTAGTTCTATGGAAGGTGGGGTCGTGATAATACAATTTCATGAAATAAATTTTATTTATTATTTTCCGTGCAAAAAAGTTAAAAAAAAGTTCGAATACGTATCTTTAACGTCAGCTGTATCTGAAAAAATCGAAAACAGCATATGCCTTAATACCCCAAATACGAACGTTTCTGAAATTTACTAAAAGGTCTCGAACTCTGACAATAACTGTGTTGCTGTATTTCTGATTTGGGCTTAAAAATTTGATAAAACTGAATTATAGCAGATATACAGTGTCGAACAGAATAATAATACCACTGGACATATTCATTCGATTTCGAGCTCTCCAACGAGACAGAAGTTGTTTTTTCTAGTCCGTAGTGCTGTGTGTGGCGACAAATAATAGTGCTAATCCGCGTTCAAGGTTATCTTGCCAGTTCGGTTCGGTCCTCAGTCTTTTGTTCGCATGTGAGGATTAAACAATAGCCAGCTGTATAAGCTGGATCGGTTCATCGTTGGACATTAGTTTAAAGCTAAGTGGCTTTTTGTCTTTTGTAACACATTTATTGCTTTCTTCGGTCTGCGAGGGCGCTGACCCCGTGCGTTGACGTTTTCTATGGTTCCCTCTCCGGATGGTCAAATGGAAGTTGAATCGGGTTCAACTTCTAAGGCTCCCCCCCGGCCCAAATGCTATCCAGAACTCTCAACTGGTCCATTTGTGGTCTTCTTTCGACCCAAGACTAAATCACTGAATCTTCTTCAGATTTCTAAAGACCTGACAGAACGGTTCTCGGCTGTGACCGAAATTTCAAAGGTCCGCTCGGACAAGATAAGAGTGTTGCTAGCCAACTCAAAGCAGGCAAACGATATTGCTTGCTGTGAGCACTTTACGCGGGATTATCACGTGTATATTCCAGCTGTAATGGTACAATCTGAAGGCGTCGTCACCGATGAGAGTTTGACGCGCGAGGATCTGCTGAAGTATGGGGTTGGCCGTTTTAGAGACCGCTTACTTCAGCCAGTGAAAATACTTGAGTGCACGCGTTTGCACCCAGTAGTAGTTGCGGGGGATGGTTCAAAAACATATGCCCAATCAAACTCTTATCGGGTGATCTTCGCTGGTACCGCTTTGTCGAACTAAAGGGCGAACACGAAATTATTGCGACACCGAAAATGTCATGCCAATTTTCTTATAATGTTTAAAATCAAGCCAAAATTTTAGGGTAGTTTTATACATATATTTACTTCAAAAATCAAAAGAAAAGTTAATCGATGGAGCCTTGAGTGTAAAATTGAACGCATTTTCGCTTGATGCCCTCCATCAAAGTCTTTACAGTGTCATCCGGTACCAGTTTCTCAGTTTTTTTCCATTTTCTTAACATGTCCATCTCGTCTTTGACTGTCTTCTTGCTCTTCCGAAGTTCCCGCTTCATCATTGCCCAGTACTGCTCCACCGGGCGCAGCTCCGGACAATTTGGCGGATTCATGTCCTTTGGAACAAAATGGACAGAATTGGCCTCATACCACTCCAGGACACTTTTAGAATAGTGGCATGATGCCAAATCTGGCCATAATAGCGGAGCTTCGTCGTGCTGCTGCACGAACGGCAAAACGCGCTTCTCGAGGCACTCAGATTTGTAGGTCTCGCCATTTACTGTGCCCTTTGCCACGAAAGGCTCACTCCTCAGTCCGCCTGCCAAATGAGATATTTGGAGGCGAACTTCGACAGTTTCTTCTTCTTAAATTTGTCGTCCACATAGAACTTGCTCTTGCCGGTGAAAAACTCCAACCTCGGAATTTGCTTAAAATCGGCTTTTATATACGTTTCGTCGTCCATCACACAGCAGCCATATTTTGTCAGCATCTTCTCGTAGAGCTTCCGTGCCCGAGTTTCAGCCGTCGATTGTTGCCGCTCATCGCGGTTTGGGAAGTTCTGTACCTTGTATGTATGTAGTCCAGCTCTCTTCTTTGCATTCTGGACGTAGCTCTGCGACATGCCGATCTTTTCACGGCTTGAGACGTTGGGATTTGCTTTATCATCCACTTCACCTTTCGCTCCGTCTTTTTGTTCTCCGGTTTTCTTCCAGCTCTGCCGGTGCGACAGGTCAGAAAATTCCAGGTGTTTGGAAAGAATTTGTTCTCTCGACTTGCGTTGGTTCACCTCCATTTTCGTTGAATCGAAAAACACGACTTCGAGTTTGACAGCATGTAAACGATACACATCAATGAGAAAGTGTGCAAAATTTGGTTGATTTTTACCCAATAGTAAAAAAGTTATGCCCTGTTGAATGTGTCGCAATAATTTCGTTTTCGCCCTTTAACTCTTCTTCTCCATGAAATCCAAAAGAGTACCTGGTCAATGAAATAGGTGTATTGTAATCTATTGCATTAAAATTTTTTAAATCCAATGATTTTAAGACTTCAACATTTTTAACAACTAGTAACCTGTGTAATAGGGTATCGCAAAAAATTTTTTTTTTCTGAATTCTCGAAAACCCCCCCTCTCATATTGTGACAAATGTCAAAGCAAGCTCAGATGCCAAATTTCACATCATTTGGACAATTTTAGACCCCCGCCCACTTCGCTTGAAATGTTTTGAAATTGGTACTATGGGAATATATGGAGGAAAAATACATTAAATGCTATAACTTTTAAAGTAGCAATCAGAAAATTACAATTTATACCTCTTTTGAAAGGAAATAATCTGATTTTGAATGAAGATATTTTTGTTTCTAGGAAAATACGGGAAAGTGGGATACTGGGTCATTTTGGCCCCAAAATCCCTTATTTTTAATGATTTTTCTGCTCCGTTATGCAAATCATACATATTTTGTGGTTTTTCTGATGTAAAAAATCTCAAAAATCGATCGGAGCCTTTTTGACCTTTGTCCGTATACGAGAAGTTGGGGTTAAATGGCCTTTTGTCATTCATATTAAACTTCATCATTTTCTCGTGAATATATCTCTATTATTCTTCACTCAATTTTAATAAACTATACCTTGTTGAACGTGGAAAATCTTCAGGATTATAACAAAAATAGATTCGTTACCGGTAAAATTCAGAAACATCAAATTATCTGACAAATATTGTCGATTTCACATTTTTATCATAAAATCGCACATATTAACTCCATTTAACAACAAAATTCTTATTTAATTTACTACTTTTAGTGTATTATATGCTTAGGGATCACATGAGAAAAGTTTCATTTCCGGAAAAATAGGGGAAGTTGAGGTATTAGGACAAGTAATGAAAAAAATGAGATTTGTAAAGTAAATATCAAAAAGTTTGATGTTTCTGAATTTTATCTCTAACGTTTTTATTTTTGTTTTATTCCTCAAAATTTTACACGTTCAATAAGTTACATTTTATGAAAATTGATTGAAGATATATGCATGAGAAAATAATAAAATTTAATATGAATGACAAAAAGCCCTATAACCCTAACTTCTCGTATTCGGACTAAGGTCAAAAGGGTTCCGTTCGATTTCTGAGATTTTTTTACATTAGAAAAACTATAAAATATGTACGATTTGCATCACGGAGCAGAAAAATCATTAAAAATATGGGATTTTGGGTCCAAAATGACCCAGCACTCCAGTTTCTCATATTTTACTAGAAACAAAAATATCTCCTTTCAAATACTAAGATTATTTCCTTTCAAAAGAGGTATGAATTGTAATTTTCTGATTGCTACTTCAAAAGTTATAGCATTTAATGTATTTTTCCTCCATATTTCCCCATAGTACCAATTTCAAAAAATTTCAAACTAAAATTGTCCAAATGATGTGAAATTTAGCATCTGACCTTACTTTGACATTTGTCACAATATGAGAGGGGGGCCTTTGAGAATCCAAAAAAAAATTTTTTTTGCAATGCGCTATTGTCCACCCTCCATCCCCTGACTCTTGTACCCAGAAGTAACACCCCTACCCCACTTCCAAACTTCTTCCCGATGCATTTAGCTCTTCCTGTCGCTTCTAGTTTTAACAATTATATTATATAATCTCGTTGAAAATGCCCTACTCTACTACCACATAAAAATAACTCTAATTAATGTCCCCGAATCTTCAATCAATTCAATCACGCCCTCTAGTTATTACTACTTTTAAGATAGTCGTAAAAATTGTCCCCCTTAGTTAAACATTATTTGCTCCAATAATCTCACTGATAAAATTATGAAACGATATTGCCATAAAAACTAAATGACCCCCCTAATCTTACGAAAATCATTTTACCCCCTTGGGCAGATATATAAGATAGCTTTAAAATCTTATTAGTTCCATTTAAAAAAAAAATCAATATGTAATCCCCTAGTTTTAAGTAATTTATAATGTAAAACAAAACAAAATTGGCACCTTTAACCCATTCATGCCCATGTTGTTTGTGAACAACAACGTTTTTAAACAGCTATAACTTCTTATTGAGGCAAGATTTGCTCACAAAAACAAGTAAGGCTAGTAAATGTGACTATTGCCTTTCATTTGAGTACTAACAGTTACAAGGATCAGCTCTAGAACTGAAGGTATTGCAGTTAGTCTGATTGGATTCCAATGGAGCAGTGCTACCAGGGACAGTTAACGTTGACGAAAAAAAATATTTTTTAATATAACCAACGACACGACTAGACACTTGCATTCCGAAACTGCATCACAAATCTGACTACCCCTCAGTGACTCAGGTAACTGGTACTGTCAAATTTGATATTTGGTTGCAAAATGTGTGAGACTAGCATCACTTATATATATTTTGTTATTTTTCTCTAACAACTGTTTTGTTACCCTTGCAACCCCTGGTTACGCAGGAATTCATAAACAGAACATTTCGCTGTTTTTTATAAAATTATTCGACGTAATCGGCAAATATTTATTCTGCCAAGAAACTCCCTGTGATTTTCGTTTCTAGCAAAGTAATGGATGTATTTAAAAAGATTCGCTTTATGGCGTCACACGGTCGAAACACCTCAGAGCATCTTCCAGATACTATAACATCGGTTTTCGCCTCAACGGATTTGAAGAGAAATATGAAGTTGTTTTTGTAAATTGGTTATTATAATACTAATTATTCTGTAGTAGTGGTGTCCGTAGACATCATTGGAATTGCAGTGAATTGTCCAGTGAGAGAAACAACTGTGTATACCAAATGTTTTGCTGTTGCTACTTTCAACCAAGGAACTTTTGTTTTCTAACTTTAAGCAACTCTATAACAGATTCATCAGGCAGTCAGCCCCTGCTTCATGGCTCTCATTAAACTTATTGCCAATCAAGAGAAAATAGACTAATATGAGCTATACTTAGTTATTAATATTTAAATTTCATTTGTTTTGTGGTTTAGTTGATGGTTGTTGTGAAGATGACGTATTTTGTAGCCCAACGAAACTAGGCAAGCCTCACCTGTGCAAGATCGGTGCCATGGAACGAAGGACTTCTTGCCGGCAAAACACTGTGTTGATAGTGCTGCATGAGGTTCCGCTAGTGTCCCATACTTTTCAATGTTAATAACGCTTACAACATTATCAAATCCTGAGTGACGTTCACCTTGGATACGAATATTTGGGTTGGGTACAAATTTTAGCAAAGGAACTATTATTTGACACGTGCGTCCAATTCCCTCTAGCAGTCTCGAAAGTCATTGAGCTAGGACTCACGAGTAGTCAACAGTAGGAGTCTTACTCAAAACACTACTAACCTTCATGCTATATGATGACAACAGCCACATGATTGTTTATAACCACTTATAGAATTATGAATTAGACTTTTTATTGCTTTTATAATTGCAAACTTATTTGTTAATAGTTGAAATATCTTAAAAATATTTATTAGCTTTGAATGAATGTATCCTTAAAAACTAACATACGGTGTATAAAAATAGACTTGGTATATTTCACGTTACTCATACAGTTTAAATACTTCGTCTAGATTGTTTATTGAAATTAGTCATCAAGAGCCGTAACTGAATACGGATTCGCTCAGATTTCAAATATGCCATTACTGTAGCCCAATTGAACTTTGTTCCAATAAGATACCGAATCGAGGAGAAGATGGTGTCTACCGGATCGAGGAGAAGATGGGCTTCTTTCTACCTTATTTAGCAATTTGGACATCTTAAAATTAAATGTATAGCATATTGCCTGCCTTTACTAATTGTATTCTTGAAATAGCCGTTTTAGGACATCTCACGCTCCAGTCGCACAACACGTTCAATTTATTCGATCTTATTTCCAGAACATTATCGCTGACGCTGTAATCATCAGTGGTGAAAATCGCGTAATATTACTGTGCAAATTATCCGGCACCGTGGCCAATACAATCGTGACAATAATGTGAATGTAAAGCAGCCATACTCCGAATTTGTTCAATATTTATTTCGTTTCATTGAATGTATACATCAAATCTTGGCGAGTAACGGTTTGTTCCAACGAAGTAAATCTACCTTCCGCCTATCTAGGGTTGCCACCCCTCCGGGTTTGACCCGGAGACTCCGGTTTTCGGGAGCGATCTCCGGGTCTCCGGGTTTTACATCAACTTCTCCGGGTTTGGTGGGAAGAAGCATAGGTTCATTTTTTGGAATTAATTGATTCTTTACAAAATATTTAAAAAGTCTGAATAAACTATTACTCTGGTTCAGATTTCTTTCCCCTACTAACCCTTCGTTTCAAGGTGGCGAAGAGTTCGCCAAATATTGCTAATTTCTTTCACAAAGCAATGAAAATGAAAAACAAATAAAATTTACAACAAATTAACCTTCCGGAAGTCGCGCTAGTGCACTGAGTGCACGCTGCTCTGAAAATCTAGCGAAATCGTCTTAGGGGACCAGCGGCTGCTCGTTCGGTAAGCCATATGCGCGGCTTCCGGAGGGTTAAGGAAAGTAATATTTCGCTATGTACTACAATTGAAATGTTACATTCCACTAAGTCGCTCAAAATGGTGTAAAAAGTTATTTTACTGCAATTTTACCAAATCATTTCACTCTTAGTGGTGCTTATCACCAGCTGCACTAAGGTCTGGCAGATTTGTTCTAATCCAACAGACTAGGTCAACATCAAACGAATTCTTGCGGTGTTGTTGCTACTCCAGCAGCTAATTAGTCAAATTACTTCAATGTAAAATAAAATAACTGTCTGAATTATTATGAGCTCATTTTTGGAAAGATGCTTCAAAATAGGGATTAGAGACAATTTTTCGAATGGGAATCTAAATTTGAATAGGTTGATTGCATATAAAACATAAGCTTGTTTACCGAAAACTTACATACATTTCAACATTTGCTGAAAATGTACTTTTTTAGATTGTGTAGAGTTTAGACAACAATTCAATATGGTTAACAACAAGAATAACATTTCAGAAACTAGTTGAAAGCTGATGTAATTTTGTCTCTAGCAGGTCAGGATCGGTTTTATGAGCATTGGATTTTTGTTGTATTATCAACTATATGAATAGCCTCTTAGCAGGATGAAATGAATGGCGTACTAAAATTTTGTGTGCTACGTACTAGTACTGCAAGTTGTGAGGTTGACTAATAAAGAAAAGTAAAATTAATGCTCGATAAATTTTTAATGGTCACGATCACATTCATTCGAAACTGCCAAATTTCGATGTTAAGTAAAATTGAAGAATTTCAAAACGTAAAACTGTTCATCTGCTGATAGAATAATTTTGACGGTTAATCCTCCTAGAAGTAATTATAGACAAGAATTACTCTTCAACCAAATTTGGGTCGAGACTTAATGTCTCCAGCAAAGTTTTCGAAAGTGTTATTTCAAACAACTATGTCAAAGACATAAATATCCCACATATTCAGAGTATCGAAATATAGTAGTAGAAAACCTTTACAACAAGCTATTCTGAAATTACTGTATTTGATAAATCTCTTCTGCGGTAATTAAATAATAAATTCACATTGCGTTCAAGGTGCCTTTGAAGCTTACAAAAAAATAAGGTAACTGGATATAAAACAAATAATTCCCAGATATTAAAAGGACTCAAAAACACAAAGAGTGATTCCATTTTCAGGAGCTAGCATCAATTCGGCGCAAGCTTAGTCCGCCCACCAAGTTAGTGTCGGATTCTGATGAGATGAAGTCGAAACGCAAGTTTCAGTTCCATCCATCCATAATTTAGTTATAGGTTTTGTGTAGGGTTGCCACCCCTCCGGATTTGACCCGGAGACTCCGGTTTTCGGGAGCGATCTCCGGGTCTCCGGGTTTTACATCAATTTCTTCGGGTTTGGTGGGAAGAAGCATAGGTTCATTTTTTGGAATTAATTGATTCTTTACAAAATATTTAAAAAGTCTGAATAAACTATTACTCTGGTTCAGATTTCTTTTCCCCTACTAACCCTTCGTTTCAAGGTGGCGAAGAGTTCACCAAATATTGCTAATTTCTTTCACAAAGCAATGAAAATGAAAAACAAATAAAATTTACAACAAATTAACCGTCCGGAAGTCGCGCTAGTGCACTGAGTGCACGCTGCTCTGAAAATCTAGCGAAATCGTCTTAGGGGACCAGCGGCTGCTCGTTCGGTAAGCCATATGCGCGGCTTCCGGAGGGTTAAGGAAAGTAATATTTCGCTATGTACTACAATTGAAATGTTACATTCCACTAAGTCGCTCAAAATGGTGTAAAAAGTTATTTTACTGCAATTTTACCAAATCATTTCACTCTTAGTGGTGCTTATCACCAGCTGCACTAAGGTCTGGCAGATTTGTTCTAATCCAACTGACTAGGTCAACATCAAACGAATTCTTGCGGTGTTGTTGCTACTCCAGCAGCGATCCTTAACTGGGCTAGGGAGGTGAGTTTTGCCCCTTTGCTGCGAAATTAAAATTTGTTGGTGACGAATAACCGACACCACATAGTGTGATGTCGCAGCTCTGCCTCCTTTGCTCTCCTTCTTCTGTTAGTTGTGGAGAGCAATGCTCGTTCGACCTCCACAGTGAGAGTAGCTGGTGCTTTTGTATTCTTGGCACTTAGTCAGGTAAGTGAAATACTACACCACAATAAACCGATAAAACCGTCCTCAAGCGTGAAAAATTTACAGTTTTACTTTAACGTTCTAATAAAAAGCGATTAAAGTGCTCTAAAATGCCTAGCAATCGCTTTGATTCCAATTTCTGTCTCGTTCCACTCAAAACCCACCACCCCCCAGATCAGTGAAAATCTCCGGGTTAAAGCCACTCCAGAGGTGGCAACCCTACGCCTATCGTTTTTTGAGAATTTCGTAGCATTGCAGTGGATTATACAGACAGCGGCTGAAATAAAGAATGTATTGAATAAGAGCGGACATTACTGTATTAGAACTTATCTTAATTTTTCTTCTGTCCTGAGGAAAGATAATATAATAACAGTCCGTTGCCTCAGGCAACTCAATAACAACCAGAGGTTGTTGATTCCCGAAGCAGTGTTGCTTGAGAAATTTATTTTTGAGAGTACCGAGGGGTGACTCAATTTCCCGGTAACTGGTGCAAAATTGCACGGAGACCTTTTTTCTCGGAAAAAAAATCAAGAAGTGGCTGGTCGTGTCGTTGATATAACTTCGTTATGTTGCAATATTATTGTAAACTGATAAAACTTATCAAGTTAAGAGTGCTTTTGGCTACGTTTTCCACGCAAGGGGACTGTTGTAAATATTCTAGGAGAATTGTATTGAGCATTGGAAGGCAAAAATTGAGCAGCTTCTAGCACTGCGAGAGAAGCACCTATCTTTATGAAAAATGACTTCGTGTTTCGTAACCCCACCGTTTTCAAGGAAAAATAGTTTTGAAATCCTACATGCACTAGAAAAAAAGTTGGGCATGAAAGGGTTAAGCTAACGTAAACGCGCCTTATCAAATAAACGAATTGAATCAAAAAAGAATAATAATACCACTGGATATAAAAAAGTCGCTGATTCTCTGGTGTAGAGACTCGACATCTCAAACTTTTGTTTACCATTTATCAGTAAATGACATTCCAATCGAAAACGAAAACTGTCAATGGCCCTCGTTCGAAATGGGTTCGAAAGAAATTTTTTGATTTTTCTCCATTTGAATGCTTTTGACTGGTCTCGTGCTCGATTGGAATGACACTGAGAGATAAATGGTAAACAAAATTGTCACTAATTATTATGATTCAGAAATCGAGCACAACTCAAAACACTAGAACAACAAGAGGCACGACACTTTGTTTTGTTATTCAAAACTGTAGTCTCTTTCCATAATATAATACCTACTTTCAAAACGCACTAAACCAGTTCTCGTCCCATTACCTGTCAACGAAACCAGCAATTTCATTTGCATCCTCCCTCATTTCCTTCATCTAACTACCAATCAACACACATCAGTTCAAATTATAGATATCAAATAACCCATTTACGGCTGTCGGCGCCTACTATATGAACACAAAACTATAGAGCATTTTCTCGTTTAGCCATATAACATACATATACGGAATGTGTATTCTCACTAACCTGCCACAGGGGACGTCCCGGCATTCTGCTGCTGCTCGTGTTGTTATAGTTGATTAGAAAAATAGTGAGGCCGTTACAGGGTTACGGTTTCGACAAGGAAAACGGCAACTCGTTTTCCCCCAATATGGAATCACTGTACTAATAATTTAATAAGGCTCCAAGGTTTGCAACCCCCCGGAGATAAGTGGTTCACAAATTGCACGTCACTATGAATTCAACAAAAACAATGTAATAATAACACACACGGGCACTCGATCCTTAGTTAGCCTAGCACTGAGATTATCCTGCCCGATACCACAGTCGGTTCCGGTGAATCTGTACTCTTCGGTTGCTTAGATCAACCAGGTATACAACACTTCGTATTTTCGGTAACAAACCGAATTCGGTCAGGGAGACTGCGGTAGGTGGAAGTAACTGTCACAAAGCACGAACAAACACGCGCGGATTTGTTACGGTTTGGTCACTAATTGCAGCACACTTGCAGGGATCGTGAATTAGTACGCCTGATGCGATCTAACGAGGACGAAGGATGAGAACGGAATACCTGTACCGATGGAGGGCCACGTATGTTATATATATAGACAAAACGGCGTACACAGCTTCATGAATGAGTTTTTCCTCCTATCCCGCGCCACGCTTCGAACCGATTTTTTTCCCGAACCAACCGATCGGAGCGAAGAGCGCCCGCGTGCGTTTCGTGTTTTTTCTTCCTCCGCGAGCAGTTTATGACCATAACATCTACAGTGCAGTCGAGGTAGGTAGGTAGCTCATTTTTCCATTTGGCTTGAGCCGGTAATCGGATGGTATACTTAAATAAACTCATGTTTTCAAATTAACACCATGCTTGGAAGAATGCGTGAAAGTTTTCTGGGTCACATTTTGGAGTCGATCTGTGCTTGATCCGAACAAACCATGAATCTATCGGAATCTCCGGTGCCATCAATCGAATTAAATTGAGCATCCCTAGCGTACTCAGGTGCTCAGCAGAGTATTCGCAATCAAAACAATTGAGAGTTTATCGCCCGATTTCGAACGGCGCGTTCGGAAAAACGGACGAAGTTTTACAATCATAAGCGCGTAATGTGTTGATGATAGGTTCCAGCGAATAGTGTTCAAGCTGAATGGGACTCTAAGTGGAACATTTTGTCGATGATTTATTTATATACAAACTCGACGTCGACTGCAAGATGATCTTGCGGTTGTTAGATCGTATCTGATAGGCGCATGGCGCCACCCACGCGAACAGCTGTTTTTTATTACACAGTATGACTAAGCCACAAACCGCGAAAGAAAGAAACAGACGGAGGAATGATTCACATCTGCAGAAAGAACAACGAGTGCGACTGGGCAGTAGGTGATTGTATCCTTCGTATTTGAAAATCTGCCAGCGGTTGTGGAAATCGTGGGTATCATTACCATTATTCATCTCGTTTGTCGCGCGTGTGTAGAAAATTATTTGATCAATCTCAATTAAACTCCATATATGTATAACATTTTTTTAATCATTATTGTTCAATTCGTTTAAAACTATCTCGGAGCCTCCCTTGATCCATGAAACGGTTCGGCCTTTGAGCCATTTAGCTATCGATTCTACTCTTGCATTTCGTCTTCAACTATTACGCCGCCATTTAGTTCTCGTCTTCGTGGGACGTTTAGCTGCCGATTTCCTGAGCCATTAAGCTTCAGTTTCCGTGAGTCATTCAGCTCGCAGCTTTATCACGATCTACTCGGATAGTCTCCGGTGGTGAACTCACCTTACTTCGGCTGAGACTTCCCCGACGGACGAATTTCTCTCGACGCTGAAACCAGCATTCTTGAGCCCCCCAGCTCCCAGTTTTAACGAGATCTACTCGGATATTATCCGTAGGTGAAACTACCTACTCCCCGGAGGCGGAATTTCGCTCGGTACCGATGTCTGTTTTGCGAGCCGGTAGATTTCTCCCGATACCGATGTTCATTTCCGTGAGCCATTTAGCTCTTCGCTTCGGCCCAATCTACTCGATCTAGTCGCAGGCGGTGGACCTAGCCTGCTCAACAGGCTAGCCAGTATGTGCCGAGACCCGTCCAGCGATTCCAGGTGGAGCGTAATTCCCGGTTCGCTGGCGCCCCAACGATTGCTGGCTGTTCGACGCGATCTATTTGAATTAGTTCCCGGCGGTGGATCTAGCCTACTTACGAACTGCCCGGTAGGATGTCCGTTAGGTCGGTCCGGCAATTCTGGTGGAGTCTGGCGTCTGATTCGCTGGCGCCCCGATGACCCGAATCCGGTGCTGCGTCGTGTACTACTCAACTGGGTCATAGCGGTGGATCTTGTCGGCTCCTGCGAAGCCCGATTTTCTGTTTAAAGGCAGCTTTCTAGTCTAGTGGTGTGTGTGCATGTGTGTATGTGTGATTTTTTTATTTAGTGGTAAATCTTTTACACCAATCCAGCATACGTTCAGCATTGAGACCACACTACCGATCTCGGTCATCGTGTGCCAGAGTGAGAGAAAACTCTGAACATTATTCTTCTGTTTTATAGAGGGGGCATCTTTAAAACGGACAACTACCGGCTTGGCCGTGGAACTGTCGGATTTTTAGTGCCACTATTTCTCCAGCAAGCCCACCGACTAAACCTCAACCTCCTGTATCTCCGTATCCTCTTCCTCCACCGTTGGGTATTACTTCGGGAAACCTATTCCTGTAACTTCAACCAAGTGTCTGACAGTTGTCTGATTCCCCCGGACTCCATTTGAAGTTTAACACTACTTCGTTTGATTCTTGGCCTAGGTGCCCTTAACGCGAAAAACTGTTCAATCCAATTTTCCCTTTTTGGAATTTATTACACAGGATCCTGTTTTCAGGATCCAATATCCTGATTTTGGGGCTAGGCATCCAGGTTCCCGGATCTAAGATCCAGAATCTTGCATTTTAATTCCAGGATCAACGACACGTCCTAGGATACAGGCTCCAGGATCCTCGCTCCAGGATCCAAAGTCTTGCTCTAGGTTCCAGATCCCTAGTTTCATGATCCTCGTTCCAGGATCCTGGCTCCCGGGGTGTCCCAGGTTCTAGGATCTAGGTTCCAGAGTCCCGGATTCTCGCTCTAGGACCCAGAATCCTCATTCCAAGATCTCCATCTCAGGATCAGAATCCTCCTGCTAGGATCCAGTATACTCCTTCCAGATTTCACCACCTCAATCGAGGGTCCAGGATTCTCGTTTGAGGATTCTTATTTTCAGGTTTCTAGGTTGCTGATTCCCGGATATTGTGACTCCAGGATCCTCGTTTCAGGATCCTGGATCCTTGTTTCAGATTTCAGGATCTTCGTTTCAGGCCCAGTGTACAAAATTGTAACTCCAGGATCCAGGATTCTCGTTCCAGGATCCTCGTTTCAGGATCGTGAATTCTCGTTCCAGAATCCAGGATCATCGTTCCTATCTTCGTCCATGACTCAGAATCCTGGTTCCAGGATCTAGGATCCTCGTTCCAGGATTCAGGTTCCTCGTTCAGGACTCAGCATCCTCGTTCTAGGTTTAAAGATACACGCTCCAGCGTCCAGGATCCTCATTTCAGGGTCCAGAGTCCTCGCTGCAGAATTTTCGTTGCAAGAATCAGAATCTTCGTTGCAGAATCCTCGTTCCAGAATCCTGGCTCCAGGGTTTAAGTTCCTCGTTTCAGGATTCAGAATACTCGTTCCACGATCTAGAATTCTCATTTCAGGTTCCAGGATACTCGTTTCAGGATCCAGAACCCTCGCTCCAGAACTCAGAATTCTTCTTCCAGGATACTCGATTCCACGATCTTGGTTCCGGGGTTCAGGATTCTTGTTCCAAGATCTTCGTTTCAGGATCCTTGTTCCTGAATTTTCATTTCAGGACTCAGAATCCTCGTTCCAGAATCCAGGGTCCTCGTTCAGGGCTCATAATCTTCGTTCCAGCATTTACGATCCTTGTTCTAGGTTCTAGGATCCTCGTTTTAGCATCCAGAATCCTCGTTCCAGGACTCGAAATCCTTACTCCAGGATTTTCATTCCAGGATCTTGGATTCAGAGTTCCGGATTCTTCTTCTACAGTCCTGGTTCCAGGGTCTTCGTTCTAGGAATCAAAATCCTCGTTCCCGGATCCAGAATACTCGTTCCAGATTCCACGATCTTGGTTTCAGGGTTCTCATTCCAAGATCCTTATTTCAGGATCCAGAATCTTCGTTACAGGATCCTCGTTCCAGGATCCGGGGTCCTCGTTCCAGGACACAGGATCCTCGTTCCAGAATGTAGGATCCTCGTTCCAGGATCAGGATCAAGAAATCTTGTTCCGTGTTCCAGGATCCTGTTTCCAGAATCCAGGATCGTGGCTGCAGGATCTAGGATCCTCGTTCCAGGATCCAGAATTCTCGTCTCAAGATCCTGCATATTGGAAACAGTATCCTGGATCCTGACAACAGCATCTAGTACTATGCTCCTTGGTTCCAGGATCCAGATTTCTGGGGCCTGGTTGCCTGGATTCTATTTTCTGGATCCAGTACCATGTTTCCAAAATTAATTTTTCGTTATATATTCTTCATTTTCTTTTGAATTTTTCACTTTAAATTTTGAATTTTGTATTAATGATTTCGCAATTTAAATTTCTTTTCTCAAGACGCTACCATAATGCTGCGTTTTCCATGTCTCAGTTTATATTATTTTTTTTACCTTTTTTTTATTTCACAGTATCCGTATCTTTATTCTGCATTATTTTGTGCTTCGTACTATATTCTTCATTCATCAGTCTTCGTGTTGCATTTTTTCTTTATTATTTATTATTTTAATTTTCTCATTTTTAATTTATATTTTTTTGTCATTTTTTATTTCTCTTTCCAAAGTTTCACTATTCATTTTATATTTTCTTTTCTCAATTTCGCCTATTTTTCTATATTTCCATAAATTTTATAAACTTTTTTTCAACAATTTTTTTCTTTTTTTAAATACTCATTACTCTTTTTCCCACTACACTGAATTCCACTTTATTTTTCATTGCTAGTCTAAAATTTTTTCATTTTTC
Organism: Topomyia yanbarensis; assembly: GCF_030247195.1. Lineage (NCBI taxonomy): Eukaryota > Metazoa > Arthropoda > Insecta > Diptera > Culicidae > Topomyia > Topomyia yanbarensis. The sequence goes on from NC_080670.1 coordinate 196,560,645, forward strand.
TGTTTATCTGTTTCATATATCATGGCACGTTTTCCGTTGTTTATTTTTTATTTCATTATTCTATTTTTTCTATTCTTAATTTTTCGTTGTTGCATTTCTTTTAGTTTAATTTTTTGTCTTCGTTTCTCATTTCTTATATTTTATTTTTTTGGTTATCATTTTACAGTTTTCATATCTCTTGTATAATTTCTTATTTCCCATTTCTCAGTTTTTTTGTTCATTTACAATGTCGTTTGGTTTGTCGATGGATGGTTCTATGATTATCGTGATACTATTTTTTGCTTCTCTTGTTATTTGCATTTTTGTATTTCTCACTTTACCTTCTTCCGTTTTTCAATTTATTTTTCAGTTCGTTATTTTTTATTTTGGAATTTAGAATTTTGTTTCTTAGTTTCAGCTAATATCTTTTCTCACTTTTTGTTTTATACTTTCCTGTTCATTTTTTGTAATTTTCCATTCTTTTTTCATTTTCTTCTCTATATTTGCTTTTATTTCGAATTTTCATACTTTCTTATCTCAGTTCTCGCTGCTCCATCCGTATTTCTCATTTATCATATTCCATATTCCGCATTTCATTCCTTATTTTTTTAATACTGCTTTTTATATTTTAATGATGAAAAAATGGAAGCACTGCCAAGTCGCTAGAAGGTGTTTTTGTTTTTGTCCAAACTTTTTTAAAGTTTTTGAGTGAAATACAGTGTAATTTATCGAAAAACGAAACCAACCATTCACTAGGTCGTGTCTACCATTAAGCTGTGTATTAGTGAAAATGTCGTGAGAATAGTGCAGTTTAACAAAAAAGATTTTGACATTGTATTGTTTTGGAGGGAAAATGATTTTTTTTAAATGCTAAAAAAATAATATTTTCTTCGTTTGAATTTAAATAAACGATCAGTATTGCCAAAACAGTCAAATTATAATAATTATTTTTAAAAAATACGCACCTACATCCAAACAACGCATTGCGAGCGAGAAAACTCTGAGAACACCTACATTCCCACCATATAACACTTCTTCAAAACTGAATGCATTTTTTTTTCAACACAAAGCTCGGTACGAACACTTAACACCGCTCTTCATTCACGGAAGAGGTCAATGAAATTACCTTTCACACACGCACACACAATCTTGTCTGTTTTTCCCTCGTCAACAATTAGCACACACAAATGCAACGATCATCATAGTAGCCGAATAAACTTTTTCTTCAGCGTGAGGCTACGCAGCCAGTGACGCCAAACGGACACCAACACAATTTTGCTCTCATCTCGCTGTAGATCTAATTATATTCGATTGAAAATAAAACATATCTCGACAAACATATGATTACGGCCTAAAAGCCAACTGTCAAAATCCACTTTGAATGGAAATTCCGGACAAACCGTTACACGCCAATCACAGATGTTGGTAGTAAATGAAAGAGAAAAGTTTTCTCTTTCATAAACGGTTGTGAACTGTTTTCGACTAGTAACGGTTTGTCTGGAATTTCCATTCAAAGTGGATTTTGACAGTTGGCTTTTAGGCCGTAATCATATGTTTGTCGAGATATCGCTTTTGATCGATCACATTTCACACTAAGAATATTTCCCCCCAGCCACGAACGGGCGTAGGTAATTCTCACTTGCAATTTCACTGCCAATCCAACGACAAACAAACGTTTCGAAAGCGCTTAGCTTATCGGAATCAACAGAGATGCTTTTGCTCAGGCACGTAGCCAGAGGGGGGGCTAGGGGGCTAAAGCCCCCCCCGAAAATTTTCAAAAATAAATTTAAGAAACAACCTGTTTTTCGGTGACTCTTAAACAAAATGTATCTTGTTTGGTTTCAACAAATTAATGCGAGAATTGTGAGGAAGATTGCTATTTCGAACCACCGAAGACAGCGGTCAGGATATCTACTCAGTATGCTGAGTGTGATAAAACAGTTCCCTTCATGTTGTGTGACTCGTCGGAAGAACAAAAGAAATTGTTACTTTAATTCTTGCTGTGGGGATCTGTCGAATGATTGAGTCGCAGAAGCAAGAAGTAGTGCTCCAGCCAAATACGGAGGCTATTGACTTCCGGTCTTTTCGCATAAGATCGACCTTATGCGAAAAGACCTGAAGTCAATAGCCTCCGTATTTGGCTGGAGCAACATTCATGATGTGAAATATTTGCTGAAGGTGAATATGGAGGTTATGCTTACGAACATCGCCTTTAACGAGTTTAACCTTGTCAGGCGTTCAGTACTGATGCCATTTAACAAATTAGCCCAGCGAAACCAGTCATTTTGCATAACAACTTGAAACATGTGGTTGATCCTCATATATATGGACGATGAGAAAATCATTGCTCGGCTACAAGATCTGATACCACTTACTTGGACCGTGGCTATTAAAAGGCTCCTGTCACATTTGAAAAAAAATGGTATTTATTATAAAGGACACATCTAGGAAGTAATTCCCTATATATTAAATGGTGTTTTTGTGGTGAAAATCTAGGTGAACAGACATATTTCCTCCAACCTGACCCTGCACGTAAAAACTGAATGCGATAGTATTATTTTACACATTATATCTTTGCATATACATAGTCTCCAAAACCATTTCCTGAAAAACAAACATTTGCCAAATTTTGGCTGCTGTTCGGATAATATTGACGGCAAAAACTGCGTCTAGTATCTCAAAATCAATGGTCGGCACCATCATTGAGGAAGTCGACACTCGTGACCCGTCAGAAATTCGCGAACATGGACGTGGCAGTAACCACTATGATGATAAGGAAGTGTACGAGATAGAAATGAACAACCACCGCGACACTGTTGGTTAGGAAAAATATTTCCCAGCCTAGTAAATAGTTCTCCACACGCAATCGTTAGTTGTTCGCACGAGATCTGTAGGACAACCATTTACGTTTTATCACTTTCATTGTTCACATCATGGAAATATATTGAAGACACAAGGCTTCATTTAGCTAATGCATTGAACCGAATAAAATAAACGAAATATATAATAAAATGCAGAAGTTTTATAGAAAAGTGAGCTCAAAAACTGTCCCAAAATAAGAACTTTATCGCTAGTGGTTGTGTCTAACAAAACTCAGATATCATGTTATATATTAGCCAGAATAAAGTTAGTTAAAGCATAAGCAAATTGAATTTCTGTAATAGGTTAGTGCACTGTACACTTAGTAGAAACATCAGGCATCTCACTCAAGCGTGCTAGACAAAAACATTTCCGTTAGTTGATGACAATATAGTCGAGAAGACAGTTTTTGTTTTCGCGTCATTTTAATGCAATAGTAAAGTATTTCGGTTGACACTCAATTTCATTTTATGCGGAGAATGCGTTCCGTATTTAAACATTATTAGACCGCAAATTAGTGATATTTTAAACAATCGAACAATAAGCAAGAAAAACACCAAAAAATAAACAAGCCAAAAAGTGGTAAAACAGTGGTTTTTCTGAGGTGTTCATCAACCCACGAATTGTATACCGTCGTATATTACTAATGTTTTTGACATACAGGTACGTACATAGTAGCGGTAGGACTATCTGTTGTAATTTTATCCTTACTTTTCAACGGATGTCAATTGATGCTAAACCACATATTAGTCAATCAGTCATAATAAACTGTTGTAAGCAGTAGCATTTCTGTTTCTTTCGATGGTTTCCAATTAATGTCCATGTAAGTCTAAAAACGACGTGACGATAAAGTGAACAAACATCAGTAGCCTATCACGAAGAGCGACTAAAATGTTGTAACTAGTTGAGTCTACAGTCAATAAGTTGGGATTAATGTTTCGATTTCATGTTTTCGTTTTATTTGTGTTCGTTATGAAATAAAATGAGAGAGATGAGCAGAGATCACGAAGAAAAAGAGAGAGAAAATAATAAATAAATTGAAATCGACCCAAGAGCAGCTGTTCTGTATTTTCTGGGCACTCAACTACAGAACAACAGAAATCATCAAAGAAAGTTGGCCTTACGTTACTCTTCGGCAGAGGTGAAGTAAGTGCGATGTATACCCGTCCATGTGTCGGAATAAAAAGATGCTGAAATTATTGAGCTTGTTCATATTAATAATATCTAGTTCTTTTTTCCAATCTAAAGTTTTATTTGAAACGGCTCAATGCGTTAGCACAACTGAGCCGTGGGTCAATAAGTAAAAATTAAAAAAAAATCTAAGAATGTCGGTCTGCCAGATCTTGTTGACGCAGTTTGCTGCTGCGTGTTGAGATCTTTTTCCTTGGTGGTGAGGCCGCTTGGGGGTCATTCAGTCTGCCTTCTCTCGCGTTATCGTTCCCATCCATGTCGTCATCGGTACTGCTTTATTGCTGTTCACGATCAGAGGTTCTTATTTGTTTCTTGTTCTTATGGGTCGCTGTTGTATATCCGTCTTCATCGGTATTTGCTTCTTTATTGGCGATGCTAGTTGTTGGTTTGGGAGCGGTTGTCGTGGTCGTTGTACCTGCATTATTGGGTAATTGGATCGTTGTTTTAGGTTTATCTGAAGGTATCGGTGGCTGCTAGTTAGAGTTGGCTGTAGTAGATGAGTTTTGACTAGTTGCTTCGGCGCATGTTTTTCCGTAGTAGGCTGTATAGTTACAGAATTGGCATGTTGGGGTCTGCCCGGGATATGTGATTAGCGTTGTTTGCTTATAGGTCACGCCATCCTTCGGTGATTTGCATTCGATAGTCATGTAAGAAGGTATTGGTTTAGTCACTCGCATTCTCACAATACGAACGCCGTTGGGAATGCCGGTGAAAAAAAATTTCTAGGTATCATTCGTAATAGATTCTACTTCTCCATTTGCGACATGATTCGTTTGATGAAATCTTCCTTCGTGCGCGGGGCCAAATCATGGATACGCACGTCCACCATGTCGTTTTCCATATGCACGGGGATCTTGATTCTGGTGTTATTAAATTCGACCTCGTGTTGCATGTTGTTCTTTGCAATGAAGTTTTCGGCCTGTGCTAAGCTTCTAAACGTGATCAAAACACAGTTTTTTACGTGATGTAGCTGAATGTAGGTAACTTCAGCGAGATTAAGCTCAATTTTCACTTTAACTAATTGTTCCACTTCCTGAACTGTTCGTGTTATCCCGTAGCACAGACACTTTTGCTTCATTTGGCAAACTCATTTCACTCCGCAGCCAGGAGCAACGATACAATTTGTATGTGACCTGATATAGAACAATAGCTAGCTTGATTCACTGGTGCCTATAGCCTGCTAAAGCGTAGCAATTTTTTTTGCTTCTGCTTTTTGCGACGTCAGAAGATAGACATTCTAGTTATTTTGGTAATACATTTAACAAATTTCACGTACCGTCAAGTCACCCGTTACCGTGCGTTTAGGTGGATTTGACGTGACTTCCAACTCTGTTTTTTATCAAAATGAAAACCGCTCTCATAGTCACCGTAAAAATACCTATCTAAATACGTCACAATTTAGAAATAATATAAAACTATTAGCAACAAAACGAGAATAAGTAGTTTGTTTGGCACCAGTGCACGTTATATGATCAACTTACCATGTATTTAAAATTTTGATTCAACTTTAGTTGGAATGTTTCAATAAAACGATGAAACGAGAGGATTTGGGATCTGGATCTCTCCGATAGATTCAAGGAGCTAGTTCTTTAAATTTCGTGATTTTGAAACAGCACGGTGAATGAAATACGCACGGCGACTTGAAGGAAAATTAGAAGATATTAGTAATCAGTGTTTTCGTTCGATTTGTAGACAATTTTCTTTAATAAATTAAATTGTGGGCAGTTTCCTTCAGTTTATTTAATCATTTAAATTTATATTTTGATCCTATTGATCACCAAAAATCCTCTAATCTCTAATCTACCAGACCAAGGCTAGTCTTGAAAATAGTTTCATTTAAATAGAACTGGTAATACTCGCAGAACGCAAGACAAAGAAAATAGAAGTTGAACCGTCTCTGGGCATCTACAAATCGCTCGCTAAATCAGAAGATTTTGTGCGAATTTCGACATTCTCTTCGTTCGAACATTTTATGGATATTTTTCTACTCATTTCGGTTTAGCATCTTCTACGCCTTTTAAAGGTGTAGCTTGGAACACCTAGTGTTTTCCAGCACCGTCAAGCATTGTCATATTCGGTTAGCGCATAAACACTGTGAACTCTAGAATATACTTTGTTGTAACGAGAGTAAGTACTATAACCTTTCTTGTGACAATGAACATATTTTTAGGATTGTCTTAGATTTGAAATTCATTTCATTATGAGCTTTTCAAAATTTAATTTAGTTTCTAGTGACTATATCAAATTGTCAGAATCAAAAGCTTTATGCAATTTTTTTTAAGCCCCTCCCGAAACAAAATCCTGGCTACGGGCCTGCTTTTGCTGCACCATTTTGTTTGAACTCTGCGAGAGACACACACGCGCGACGAATAGGTGAACTTTCACCAGCAAGCGACCGATCTTAACTGAGCAAACGCGTTCGCATCGCACCCCGCGTCGAGTCCGTTCTATATTCAAATCGAATAACGATGCGCTTGTGTTGGTGCAAGCGAAATACCTTCTTTCTAGCGTGCCCCCTTAAGGGCCCCTTACACGAGGCGCTAGTAGTGTCATTACTGAGCAGTAATGTCACTTTTAATGAACGTGTAAGGCGAGTAATGACGGAATTTCCATACAATTTCAGTAATGTCATTACTTAGTAATGACACTTTTATTGTGCGTGTAAGGGCCCCTTTATACAGGCGCGATCGTTTCGGGAGGCAAGCACAGGGATGCCAACGGTACCGATAAACTACATTTTTTTCGATATATTTACATTTGCACAAGCCGTACAGCCCGCTACAGCGACGCATCACTACAGCTCTTGCCAGAACAGTAGTCAAACCGAGTACATTTTGCCGTACAGCAGTAGAATACATTTTTGTTTTGCTGCTGTACTCCGACTGCTCGGTGAGAGTGTGGCGTAGTAAAGTTTGTTCTCTCGCTTTGTACATTTTTCTCTGCATAGTCAAAGGGAGAGTCCCGCACACGAAAGCGTTGATGCCGGCCGTGAGCCGCATTAATTGTCGTCATTTTTGAATAAAAATATTAAAAAGATTGAAAATATTAAAAAATGTAAAATAATGAAGCGAAGCTGTACCGCTCGCGTCTGGTGGCTGTACTGGAGACAGTAGTTTTCTGTCATGTTACTGCTTTACACACAGGCAGCCGTACAGCGCTGGGCGTCCTGCACTAGCGAATGACAGCAGCATCGAGAGAGAAATGAGAATGTAGGCAGAAAAATTACAGCCGTGGAAAAGGTAGGCATTTTGCATCCTTGGGCAAGCATGACCTTGAATAAATTGAATTTGAATGGCATAGTGTGCCTTGAAATATAGGGAGCTGTTGGCTTGCAGGTGTCAATACTATTGGGTAATTTTTCAAAAAGTATCGATACTTTGACTACATACATTAATTTTATTACCTGTCTCTTTCGTTATTCGTTGGAGGAGGCACAAAGTTCAGATTACCTCCTGCTTGGTAATGCAAGTTCTCAGTGAAACAGAACAAAAATATGCATAGTTAGCATACTTCCTATTCCCGTCTCTTTTATTCTGCTGTGGTACTTAAGCATTCCATGAGTGGATAGACCGAATATGTCAAATGCGCAAAATTTACAGCAGAAGAAAGGAGAGGCAAATAGAAAAGTATACTATCGATGCATAAATAAAGTTCTACGTATTCGTTTAGTTTTTTCGTTAAATTTTTGTTTGAATTTGTATGCTGGAACGTTTATGTTAGTCCTGCTAGGTTAGTTATTTTTTGATGCATGTAAAAAAATTGTAGGGATTATACAAAGTATCGTTGGTACAACTATCCTTGTACTACCGATAACCAGTACTGAATCCGCGATTCAGCATTTCGCGGCGACGGCGGTGATAGAAGGCGGGGTTTTTTTTTTTTTTGATTGAGCGGAAAAACGAGCATCGGAAGGATTCTAAACCTGAAAGTGATCTGAGTGCTCCGGGTGATAACCAGTGATGCCATTATGCCAGATTTGTCTGGCACAGCCAGAGGTTTTGGCAGCTTCCAGACAAAAAGACAAATCTCTCATTCTGCCAGATTTTTAAGTTTTAGAAGCTGCTACATACACATTTTGAAAATTTGGGTGATAATGTACCAAATTTTACAAAAATCGATTGATGCCAATTCTATGAAAACTAAAATGTATGCCAAATTTCGATGACTTTGAGGTCACTGTCAAGTGCCAGATTTTGCCAGACATTTTTAGTTGAACTTGCCAAATTTTCTTTGAAAAATAGTGGCAACCCTGATGATAACAGTTTTTCGTGTGAAGATAGGGTGACCATATTAAGCGAGTAAAGTACCCAGGACAATCGAAAGGGGACCCACGTCTTCCCAATTAACTCTCGGCTAAATGTGCCTGGCAAATTCCTGGGAATTATAGCGTAGAACAATTTTTCGAGCGGATGAGATGAAATATTTCAAGATCGTAAACGAAGAACCAACGAGAAGTCTTCAGCACTAAATACACATCATTGAAGTCAAGCAGAAACATCAACGGTCCCAAGTAGCTTCCCGGGGCTATTTCTGACGTAGAAGTGGATGGCTGAAAATAAACGAGAAGTGACAGAGATTACTGCGCCTCTATTGGAGGAAGGTAGGAAGCTTAATGTAAAAGTGTATATGTGTGTGTATCACTATGGGAAGTACCACCTTTATCCGCAAGTGGCGTTGCTGTTACTGTCTCCAGATTCTGGACAGAGTTGCCAGTCTTCTTGATATGCAGTCTTCGGTAATGCGTAAGACAAAGCCTCTTACCAGCAACTCCTATCCCTACCTCCCCGTGGTACTGGCCGGGAACTACGAACAACCTTAGGGAAGATCGGGTAACCAACCCCGGTGGAAACTTTGGTCGTAGGCTGACAGGGAAGGGGGGTTTGCTGCTGCAATCCTGAGCGTCTGATCTCCAGGAGGAGCGGCTCAAAACAACGTCTGTTTCCCATCGTCCGAGTGCCAGTGAAGGACTCTAAGCTCAACTGTGCACTTTGGTCCTCCGGAAAGTTAGGGGTTTGGTGTCAGGCCCTGCGAGCCAGCCGTAAAAAACCAATTGCTGCAAAAAGTCAACAAGATAAGAATGCGAACCGATACCAATGGCGACGACCACTGCGACGAAAAGGGCCTAGCGATTGGAAGCTCGGAACGTGGAACTGCAGATCTCTCAACTCCATCGGGAGCACCCGCGTACTCGCCGATGTTCTCAAGGACCGCGGGTTCGTAGGGAATCGTAGCGCTGCAGGAGGTGTGTTGGACAGGATCCATGGTGCGAACGTTTAGAGGTAATCATACCATCTACCAGAGCCTCGGCAACACACATGAGCTAGGGACAGCTTTCATTGTGATGGGCGATATGCAAAGGCGCGTGATCGGTTGGTGGCCGATCGACGAAAGAATGTGCTGGTTGAGGATCAAGGGCCGTTTCTTCAACATCAGCACAGCCCTCACTCCGGAAGCACCGATGATGGCAAAGACGGTTTCGACGCGCAGCTCGAACGAGAATACGACCGCTGCTCAAGCCACGACGTCAAGATCATCATTGGTGACTGAAACGCTCAGGTAGGAGATAGGGGGAATTCAGACCGACGATTGGAAAGTTCAGCGCTCACCAGCTGACGAATGAGAACGGCCTTCGACCCACTGATTTTGCCGCCTCCACGAACATGGCCATTCGTAGCACCTTCTTCCAGCACAGCCTCCCTTATCGTTACACCTGGAGATCACCACTACAGACGAAATCGCAAATCGAACACGTCCTGATCGATGGACGGCACTTCTCCGACATTATCGACGTCAGGACCTATGGTGGCGCTAACATCGACTCTGACCACTACCTGGTGATGGTTAAATTGCGCCCAAAACTATCCGTCATTAATCATGTACGGTACCGACGACAGCCTCGGTACGATCTTGAGCGACTGAAGCAACCAGATGTCGCCACTGTATACGCGCAGCACCTCAAGGCAGCGTTGCCGGACGAGGGAGAGCTCGACGTAGCTCCTCTACAGGACTGCTGGAGAACAGTAAAAGCAGCCATCAACAACGTAGCTGAGGACATTGTCGGGTACGAGGAACGGAGACGATGGAACGATTGGTTCGACGAGGAGTGCTGAGCGGTTTTTGGAGGAGAAGAATGTAGCGCGAGCGGTCATGCTGCAGCATGGAACCCGACAGAATGTGGAACGATACAAACAGAAGCGCAGGCAGCAGACACACCTCTTCCGGGAGAAAAAACGCCGCCTGGAAGAAGCGGAGTGTGAGGAAATGGAACTGCTGTGCCGTTCTCAAGATACCCGGAAGTTCTACCAGAAGCTCAACGCATCCCGCAAAGGCTTCGTGCTGCAAGCCGAAATATGTAGGGATGAGGACGGGAGCCTGCTGACGGACAACCGTGAGGTGATCGAAAGGTGGAAGCAGCACTTCGACGAGCACCGGAACGACGAGGAGAATGTAGATACAGATGATCAAGGCAACGGACATCCAACAGCTCGAGAACAACAAAGTAGCTGGCAAAGATGGTATCGCAGCAGAACTCATCAAGTTGGGCCCGGAAAAGTTGGTCACTTGTCTGCACCGGTTAGTAGTCAGGATCTGGGAAACCGAACAGCTACTGGAGTAGTGGAAAGAAGGGGTGATCTGCCCCATTCACAAGACCATTTGGAGTGTGAGAACTTCCGAGCGACCACCATTTTGAATGCCGCCTACAAAGTGCTATCCCAGATCATCTTCCGTCGTCCATCACCTAAAGTAAATGAGATCGTGGGAAGTTATCAAGCCGGCTTCATCGATGGCCGGTCGACAACGGACCAGATCATCACCGTACGGCAAATCCTCCAGAAATGCCGTGAATACCAGGTCCCAACGCATCACCTGTTCATCGACTTTAAGGCGGCATACGACAGTATCGACCGCGTAGAGCTATGGAAAATCATGGACGAAAACCGCTTTCCCGGGAAACTGACTCGACTGATCAAAGCAACGATGGACGGTGTACAAAACAGCGTAAGGATTTCGGGTGAACTTTCCAGTCCATTCGAATCTCGACGGGGACTGAGACAAGGTGATGGACTCTCGTGTCTACTATTCAACATCGCTCTGGAAGGTGCGATGCGACGAGCTGGGCTCAACGGCCTGGGCACGACCTTCACGAAATCCGGCCAATTTGTATGGACGACATGGACATTGACGCCCGAACATTTGGGACGGTGGCAGACCTGTACACCCGCCTGAAACGCGAAGCAGCGAAGGTCGGACTGGTGGCAAATGCGTCCAAAACAAAGTATATGCTGGTAGGCGGAACCGAAAACGACAGGATCCGGCTTGGAAACAGCGTTACGATCGACGGGGATACCTTCGAGGTAGTGGAGGATTTTGTCTACCTAGGATCCTTATTAACGGCTGACAATAATGTGAGCCGTGAAATCCGGAGACGCGTCATCAGAGGAAGTCGGACCTACTATGGGATTTAGAAGAAACAGCGGTCAAGAAAGATTCACCCCCGCACCAAATGCACATTGTACAAAACGCTTATAAGACCGGTGGCTCTCTACGGGCACGAGACTTGGACCATGCTCGAGGAGGACCTGCAAGCGTTAGGAGTTTTCGAGCGACGGGTGCAGGAGAACGGTGTGTGTGGCGGCGAAGAATGAACCACGAGCTCGCTGCACTCTATGGCGACCCCAGTATCCAAAAGGTGGCCAAAGCTGGAAGGATACGGTGGGCAGGGCATGTTGCAAGAAGGCCGGACAACAATCCTGCAAAGATGGTGTTCGCTAATGATCCGGTTGGTACAAGAAGGCGAGGAGCGCAGAGAGAGCACGATGGGCGGACCAGGTGGAACGTGATTTGGCGAGTGTTGGCCGTAACCGACGTTGGAGAGCTGCAGCTACAAATCGAGTCTTGTGGAGGCAAATTGTTGATTCAGTGTTATCATGAAATTGATGTTGAACTAAATACATAAAATTAAGGTTGTCTCATCTATGCAAAATTAAGACATCGAACTTTGACAAAACCTCATTATGATCATAAAACTACATCAATGTGTAAGTAGGTTCATGTTTGCCCGGCAGACCCTTCTTTTCAGGGCGGCCTAGGTGCTTCTACCAAGACTTTCGGATTTCGTAACACAACAAAAAAAGTAAACAAACAAAATAAATTATTAAATTTACCGACTTTTATTCCTCGCTACTCTCTCAACTGCTACTGCTGCTGGTGATCTACTACTTCTGGCGGAAAGGTGGGCGGTTTCCTCCGACGGCCGAGTTTTCCTGCTGGAATCGTTGGCTGCTATCGCAGCGGTCCTTTTCAATTAGCCAGGGAGGTGAGCAAGGCTCTTTTGTTGAAACCTCCCAAGCGACGGGGCGATTAATCGCCGGGTCCACTCACTCCCCGTGAATGGCACAGGTAGATACCGCAGTAAACTACCTCAGGTGGATCCGTTGTCCTGTCTGCTTTGCCCTCCTTTGCGATTAACTGTGGAGGAGAGCTATACTCGTTCGGCTGATCCTCCACAGTGAGGGCGGCGTGGTGTCACTGGGTCCTTTGTAATTAGGGGGAAGCGAGTCGCTCCTTTGCGATTAGCTTTCCGTTCCCGGCGACCCGACACCGCACTATACACTGTGCCCGAACCACGGGCCGACACTTTCCGGCGGTCTTAGTTTGCCGTCGCGTGCGCGCTGAAACTTTTCTCTAGTGGCGGAAACTGTCCCACAAAAACTTATTACGGACGTCTGTTATTCGCCGTGGTTTGTCACTTTCTCCAAACTCGGTGGCCGCCTTCCTCACTCGACCCAAAACAAGCACCAAAAAACGCACCGCCGCATAGCTGTCATCGCTATAGCACAGCATAGTCAGATTACTTTTGCAGCGAAAGGAGAATTGGAGCCTTTCTAACCCTGTGTTACTTATACACAAATGTTAAACAAAATTTTCTACACCTATCTGTACGCACATAACCGTTCACAAACGCGAAAATGAACAAAAGTTTACAACTTTAACGTGAACGGTACCAAACAGCGGTGAGCATAACTTTAAGTAAACAAATACACTCTACGGAGTGTATACACAAAAAAGGGTATATTTCCACCCAGTGCTAAATTGTTACCCTGACGGGTTACAAATGGTAGTTCTATGGCACTTTTATAGAACGTGGTGGTAATTTAATAGTTCTTCGTAATTTAAAGATATTTAAAAAAAAAAATTATGGTGTGCATGGTGTGAATTAATATTTGCAATAAATCGAGCATCAGGTTGGCCGCACCTGCATCAACAGCTTTTGCTTTCATTTCTCAAACTTCCGATTGTAACCTATGAATAGATCACCACGAGCAGGTGAGAAACCATGATTTGTGTGATTGGCCAGAAATTATTCTTAGAACGCATGTCTTGTGTCAAGTTTCGCGGCTGAACCTTGAAAGTGTGCACACCACAGGAACTCGTGCGGATCAGTTAGGTCTGGAAAAGAAGAATTTTAGCAACTTTTTTTTTGGCACGCAACCGCAGATAAAAATAACGCGCCAACGTGTGTGTTTGTGTGTACAAAAATCGTACATCGAACCGCAATGGAATGGAAATGATGGCAGCTCTATTTCTGGAAATGGACCGCCGGTCTTTCCTCGTCGCTATTCGTTTTTGTTTATTCTTACTTTTGCGTTCTCTGAAAATATGTGACATTGAACTAGATTAGGGATTGAAATGGACGATGGACTTTTTCTGCGTCCCTGAACTGTCGCTGCCGATGCTTTCGAGTGAAGTTTCATGGAATGCGTTTCTCAAATTTCGTTCAAGGGAGGAATTTTGTTTTTCCCTCTTTGGTAGGGTTTACTAGTTGTTGTTTTACTACAGCTAAAATTGGCGAGAATTTGAAAACGTAATGTATCAAGTTGGAAGATACACACTGTTGTGAACGTAACGCTGTGAATATTTGAAATGACTCATCAAAGCGTAGTCCTACGTCAAAAAATGTGGGGTCGATTAAGTGGAGTAATGTAGCGTAGAATAATTTTTTACAATAAAACTGAAATTTCGTAGTTGGTTTGGTCGGTTCAAGTACTATATTACTTGCCAACCATAAACTATTCTCAATAACATAGTAACCATAGACCATAAACAAACACTACCAGTGTTCACAAACGTAACCTGTTACTTGCGTATCGCGGTAACAAGAAAGACTGTAGAATTAGTTTCCGAATCCGTAGCGACCTTTATTCGTGCGAAGTTTTGTCGCTTTAAAATCCTGCATGTTCATATAAATTTAGATATAATGCATGTTTAGGTTAGGTTATGTAAATTTGGATTCTTACGTTTAGTGCATATACGTGTCTTTCGCTCGTTCCGGCACTTGGTGAACTCTTCTTGTTCACTAAATCCTTGTGTAATCCAACCGTACTAATGAATGTTCACCCTTTCCGTACTTATAGGTTAAGATCGTGTACAAATAGTATCTAAACTTAGATTTAAATGCTTGGAAATTCTATTAATCATACTAAATCCGTGAGAAATTTTAGAAATATATATATATATATATATATATATATATATATATATATATATATATATATATATATATATATATATATATATATATATATATATATATATATATATATAAATTGTTAAGCACGTTTTTCTACTCGCCATCCAGCTTTAATTTCAACTCGCTATTGTAAGGTAAATGTATTGGTTGCCCCTTACTATGGTTCGCCGTCCGATATCGATCGACCGTTTATCGACTCAGAGTGTAGCTGTTAGTGAGATGCGATTGATGCCGGGGGGCTTCGACGACACTCCCCCCCAGTTCGCTGACTCCGTCCTCGAGTTTGCTAACTCCTTTTCCATCGACATCAAGTACTGCGACATTTACAGCTGCCCTCTCGTAAACACCGTTCGCTGTTCGAATCGTTACCTTACGTACCTGGCCATCTCGGTTGACTGTGCCAATAACGCGCCCCTTTGGCCAACAATTTCTCGGACTCCCCGGATCAACGATCAATACTATGTCCCCCTCCTTGATTGGCGGAACCATCTGGTGCCACTTGCTACGTCTCGTTATCTCCGGCAGGTACTCTCGAAGCCACCTTTTCCAGAAATGGTTCGCGAATGCTTGTGATTGATGCCAGCCTCGTCTTAGAGCGATAGAGCTGCTATCCAGTAGAGACCACGGTTTCGACCCATTGGATGTTCCCAACAGCCAATGATTTGGAGTAAGCGCAGGAGCTGCTTCATCTTCGACTGCTACGTGTGTAAGCGGACGTGCGTTAATAATAGCTTCGACTTCCATCAGCGCGTTCTTAAGTTCCTCGTCGGTTGGTCTTGGAGATGGTTTTATTTCCGATAAGGTTCGTTTTACTGACTGGACGAGCCTTTCCCAACTTCCCCCCATATGGGGAGTTGCCGGAGGATTGAAACGCCATACAGTGCTGGAACTAACAAATTCTTGAGCTATTTTGTTTTGGTCAATAGCCTTCAGCGACTGCTTAAGTTCACGATCAGAGCCAATAAAGTTGGTGCCTCTGTCGCTGTAAAATACAGCTGGAGTTCCACGACGGGCAATGAAATTTCGAATGGCCATTATGCACGAGTTAGTGGTTAATGAGCTAGCTAATTCAATGTGAATTGCGCGTATTGTGAGACATGTTAGAAGGACCCCCCACCTTTTCTCAACCCTTCTCCCAATAGACACCTCCATCGGACCGAAATAGTCTATCCCTGTGTGAGTAAACGGACGGACGAAGGCGGCCAGCCTACACGGGGGAAGATCAGCCATTGCTGGAGCGCGCGGACGTGTATCTCTCAACTTACAACGTTGGCAATCGGATCTTACTTTGGCATACACTCGGCGCAATCGACTGATGCAGAATCTCTGACGGACTTCGTTGATGACCGATTCATGATTGTGATGGTGAAACTTGTCGTGGTAGCTTCGTACAATTAAGTATGTTATCGTGTGGTCGCGCGGAAGAATGATGGGATTGATGGTATCTGGCGAGATGTATTCGCATGCTCCCGTTCTGCCTTTCATGCGTAGTAATCCTTGCTCATCGATGAATGGGACCAATTTAAACAGAGAGCTTCGTTTAGGAAGCGTTGCGTTATCGCCTTTGCGACGAAGAATCGAAAACTCTTCATGAAATTTGGTTTGCTGTGCAATACGAATATGAAAGTTTTCGGCTTCGTGAATTTCCTCGCTAGTCAAACCGTCGCAGATTCGAGAAAATTTCGTCGGTCGAACATTATTAAGAAATCGGAAAACATACGCTGTAGTTCGGATTAACCTTTTCCAATCACGAAACTTATTCACTGGAAACTCCGGTTTTGCTGCTGTGTGATGAATGTGAACGGCGGCACGCAATTCCTCAGCAGTCTCCTCCGTTCTAACGGGCGTAATTGGCCACTCTTCTGCTTGCTTCCAAAGAAATTCAGGTCCGTGGAACCACCTACTCTCACTAGTGAACGAAGGGCGTCGCTGCCATTTAGTTCCTTCGTCGGCCACGTTCGATTTAGTGGGAACCCATCTCCAGTCAGAAGCGTTTGTCAGGTCTAAAATCTCACTGACCCGAGCAGCCACAAACTGACTATACCTACGGTGATCTGCACATATCCACGAGAGAGCGTTCCTTGAATCTGTCCAAAAAACACACTGAGAAACATCGATATCGAGTCCTTGGATGATAGAATGCGCTAACCTGGCACCCATAAGTGACGCTTGAAGCTCCAGTCTAGGGATAGTAAGGTACTTGAGTGGAGCAACACGGGTTTTTGCGGCAACTAACGAGCATTCTACTGTACCCTTTGCTTCAAATCGGAGATATGCTACAGCTGCCATGCCGTTTTCGCTGGCATCAACGAAGGTGTGTAGTTGAACACTTGTAAGTCCTTCGATTGACATTCGAAGTCGATAACACCTTGGTATTTGCAGATTTTCGATCTCTGGGAGGAGCTTCAGCCATGTCTGCCATTTGTCGAAACTCGTTTGATTAACCTTCTCATCCCAGTTTACACCCGTCCGCCAAATCTCCTGCAATAAGACCTTTAGGTACATGAGATAATGTGCAATTAAACCCAACGGATCGTAGATGGTCATCATGGTCCGGAGCACTTCGCGTTTTGTGGGAAAACCTTTGCCTCCTAGTAGGTCTTCTCTTAGCCTCGCCCTATTTAACTTGTAGGTGAAGCAATCAGTCTTTGTGCACCACCACATACCAAGGACCTTCTCGGTAGCGAGGGTTGACGTTAGGTCAAGACTCTTCTCTGTACTTTGATCACCGCAAAGCGCTTTCAGGACAGCTGGAGAATTGGACATCCAATTTCGGATTTCAAATCCGCCCTGATTGTGAATGAACCAGACAGATTTCGCCAAATCGATAGCTTCCTGCTCCGTTTCTGTGCTGCTCAACATGTCATCGACGTATGTGCACCGTATAATTGCTCTTGTGGCAGCTGGATACTGTTGGCTAAAGCGTTCTGCATTTCTATTTTTGACAAACTGCGCGGTTGTTGGTGAGCAGGATGCACCAAATGTCATCACCTGCATAACGTAGGTGCTGGGTTCGTTACGGTCCGCCTCGTCTCTCATAAAGAAGCGCTGACAGTGTTGGTCTTCATTGCAAATTGCCACCTGGTGAAACATTTCGCGTATGTCACCACATATCGCAAAACGGCTCTCGCGAAATCTGTATAAGACGTGTATCAGCGGTTCCATCAAATCTGGTCCAGCGAGCAATGCAGAGTTCAGTGATATTCCACATGTCGTAGCAGCTGCATCCCAAACTAGTCTGACCTTCCCTGGTTTGTTTGAATTAGTTACAGGGAACACAGGCAAATACCAGACACGCTCGTGACTTTCTGTCAATTCTTGGGTAGTCAGCTTACGTACGTAGCCCTTCGCCAGATAATCGGTCAGCTTCTCCTTCATCATCCGTGCTAGATCGGGATCTTTTTCCATACGACGATCAAGGAGGTTGAAGCTTTTAAGCGCCATCGCTTTGTTGTCAGGTAGTTGCACATTTTCGTGTCTCCATAGCAATCCCGTTGTATATCTGACGCCGTCAAAGTGGGTACGCTCACACAGAAGGCTCATAGCACGCTCATCTTCAAGAGAACGGACCTGTTTGACCGGTGACATGATGCCAAAGCTTTCCAAAGAGAAATACTCTTTCATCGCACGGTTCAAATGTGTGTCTGAATTGTTTTCAGTTTCATGATCACAGCATGAAACATGATACGTATAGTGCACCAAACTCATAGGTTGATTAACTGGAGCACCTCCATAGATCGTCCAGCCAAGATTAGTTTTAATAGCAATTGGATCACCAACCTTGCCTTCGCGGCTCTTTCTTACAAG
This sequence comes from Topomyia yanbarensis, assembly GCF_030247195.1. NCBI lineage: Eukaryota > Metazoa > Arthropoda > Insecta > Diptera > Culicidae > Topomyia > Topomyia yanbarensis. The sequence continues at coordinate 196,579,012 of NC_080670.1, forward strand.
CGTGGCATTTGCGTGTTGAACACCTATCAGAAGCCGTGGCCGAACATCCCGGTAAGACTGCACAGGAACGCCTCGCAAGTAGTTGTATTCAGCCTGCAGTTGTTTAACGTCAAGCGTTTGACACGGTAGTTGCAGTTCCTTCACCGTCCGAACGTCGTCGAAATGGAACCGTTTCCCTTTTAATCCGGAAATATCGAATTGAACGCTGCGCGAATCGTCTTCTGAACGATGTAGACCCCCAGTCCATTTGAGACAGAGTGGGTGGCGTTCGCCAGAGAGATTTAGCTCCTTAGCCAGTTCCTCGTCCATAAACGTCTTCGAGGATCCATCATCCAGAAAGGCGTAGCAGTGAATCACGATTCCACTGCCGTAAACTACGACCGGAACATACCGGAACAAAACGGAACTTGAACCAGATTGATGAGTGTTACACGACTGTTCTTCACGCTGTGGCCTCCCAATCGGTGACGTCTCTGCATTCAGCTCCTTATGCAGCAGGGGGTGATGTTTGTAGGTGCAACCGTTCACTCCGCAATCCTTTGATTCACATCCCCCTTTGTGCTGCTTCAAACATTTCCGACAAACTCTTGCTTCGCGGATTGTTGCCCACCTTCCATCATAGGAAAGATCCAGGAACCGCTTGCACTTTGCAAAGGAAGCGCAAGTTCCTTTGCAGACTATACACTGATGAGTGTACACCTTTTTCTTTAAAGCAGTCATCTTCGGTATGCTACTGCCTGACACGAGTGTATCTTCTTTTCTCCAACTCTGTTGTTCGGCGTGAGTGTTCAGGAAAGCCTTTGACTTTCTGCGTAGCTCATGGTTTTGCTGCGTATCCTGATTTCTGACTGGTTCAGCTACCAAGCATGCATCCTCAGCCATGCCGTAAACCCATTTACTGAAACCGGTTAAGCTGATCTTTCGTAAGCATCGCGTGTATCTCGCCCACTCCAACTTCATTGAGGCCGGAAGTTTTCCAACCAAGTCAATCAGCAAGGACGAATCTCGCAAAAGTTCTTTCTGACCGCACGCATCGATGGTTGCTTCAAGGTTTTGCACCGCTAGTGCGAAATCAATCATTTTGTTGATTGAGTCGGGCTTTACCGGCGGCATGGCGAGAATTTTCTCCCTCAGTGACTGAATGACGAACCGCGGCTGTCCAAATCTCAGCTTAAGAGCATTAATTGCTCTAGTCACTGTCGATGGATGAAGTAGAAAACTCTTCACAGTAGCGAATGCGTCACCTTTTAAACAGTTTCTCAGGCGAATCATGTTCTCGTCGTTGGTGTATCCGCACATTTGAGTCGTGCTCTCGAAAGTGGAAAAAAAGATAGGCCACTCTTCTGGATTCCCAGTGAATAGGGGCAGGTCTCTTGCAACTACCTGGCGAGCCGCAAGCTGATTGCGGGTCAGGCCACAGTTCAACCGGTTGCTGTGCGTATCTTTCGTCTGACGGGTTCTTGGGACAATTTTGGGCGTCGAACGTTGTATTGGATTGAAGTGCTGACTGTTGGCCCTTGAATTATCGTCCGCTTCCTCCTCCGACGAACTACAGATGCTCTCTTCCGCATCTTCAGTACCGGGGTACTCATCGCTTGAGTCCGTACCATCTTCTTCGTGTTGTTCCCGCAGCCAATCCTTCACCTTGGAGTCACCATCAACGGAATCGCTATCGTTATCCACGCCCTCTTCAATTTCCGCGAGCTGTTGAAGTACACTATACTGCCTGTCGATCAACTTCTTCTTGTCTTCCAGTAGCGTCCGCTCTGCTTCCAGCTTGCGTAACTGCAATTCTAGTTCAATCCTAGAAGATTTCCTTGACGTCGCCGATTTTACTGATTGGACCTTGGGAAATTTCTTCTTCTCCGATACTTTTACCTTCGATACCCGTTTCTTCGGAACCTTCTCACAAATTACGCACCGCCACGGTTTTTTCTCTATCTGATCATCGACACCGACGCATTCATAATGGTGCCATCCATCACAGCCATCGCACTGTACCATACGGCTGTTGTCTGCCGATCTGCACGTTCTACAACTATGACCCGCCGTTTCTGGTTCCTTTTCACGGGAGCCTAGAACGTTTTTTTCACGTGCTCGCGACGTTTTGCTTTTGACGGAGGGTACCTTTTTATTACCGTTGGGTTTGAGATGGAGTTCTTTATTTGGTTTTTCTTTATGGTGGTCCAGAGGGGGGTCTTCTTGCGCGATTGAATTATTTGCTGAGCTCTTACCTTTGTCGGCATTGGTGCCTACGGCTGTGCCCGGATCTGACATCCTTCCTCGGTAAACGATTTTAAAGATTTGTTACTTGCGTATCGCGGTAACAAGAAAGACTGTAGAATTAGTTTCCGAATCCGTAGCGACCTTTATTCGTGCGAAGTTTTGTCGCTTTAAAATCCTGCATGTTCATATAAATTTAGATATAATGCATGTTTAGGTTAGGTTATGTAAATTTAGATTCTTACGTTTAGTGCATATACGTGTCTTTCGCTCGTTCCGGCACTTGGTGAACTCTTCTTGTTCACTAAATCCTTGTGTAATCCAACCGTACTAATGAATGTTCACCCTTTCCGTACTTATAGGTTAAGATCGTGTACAAATAGTATCTAAACTTAGATTTAAATGCTTGGAAATTCTATTAATCATACTAAATCCGTGAGAAATTTTAGAAATATATATATATATATATATATATATATATATATATATATATATATATATATATATATATATATATATATATATATATATATATATATATATAAATTGTTAAGCACGTTTTTCTACTCGCCATCCAGCTTTAATTTCAACTCGCTATTGTAAGGTAAATGTATTGGTTGCCCCTTACTATGGTTCGCCGTCCGATATCGATCGACCGTTTATCGACTCAGAGTGTAGCTGTTAGTGAGATGCGATTGATGCCGGGGGGCTTCGACGACACGGAGCATTAAGGACGATTCAGACGATACATCAGCTTCCGTCAACGTCAACGGAACGTCACCGTTCCGTCAGGATAAGTTACATGCAGTTAAATGGAGGCATTCACACATAACATCAACGGCACGGAACGTTTTGACGTACGGCATGTGTGAACGGACGCAAGAGAAAAGTATTTAACTTATCCTGACGGAACGGTGACGTTCCGTTGACGTTGACGGAAGCTGATGTATCGTCTGAATCCCGCTTTAATAATCACCTTCGAATGCAATAAAATCAACAATTCACGTCATGCGTCAAACCAATAAATATTGACATGTAAATGATACGGGATTCTCACGCGTGAAAAAGAAAGTAAGAGTAGTTTGATGCCTTTTCGCTGGAAAATCGAAACACTTGCCGCGGAAAACGAAAGCCCTTTCACTGTTACAATTAACCACAAATGGAACCGATTATATGTAAATGTTCTTCGCTGATTGATTGTAATGGCGAAAGATTTCCCTCCATTTTCCATAATCGATTTTTTATATCGAACCTGTCTCGATGCCATCATCAGTGGCGATGCAGTTTTAAATGCAGTTTATTTTTAATTTTTTTTCAGGTTCTTCTCAATCCCACCAACTGCCAACTCGTCGGAATCGAATGTGAGAAAGCGTAGCAAAATTCAACAAAACAAATCTAAGGGCGATGAACACTGGAGCTGCGATTGAGTTGCTTGCTTGCGGTTTGCCCCGTTGCTTCGGCGAAAGAATGAATGCGTGAGCAAATGTGTTTTTCTGTCGATGTTGGCGTGTGGTCTGTTTGCTTGCGCCTGCAACGGTTCACCGAGAGAGGCAGGCGTTCGGGTGGAAAATATATTTATTATTTATGTAGATTGAGGCAAATTACTTCCACCAAACTGGTGCCCGAAAGGGCCACAGATGCAGATGAATGGACGGCGGACTTTAAAAAAAAAATCTGAAATAGCTTCTAAGCAACCCTGATGATTTCGGCAGTCAAACTGTCAAAACTAGGGTTGACACGAGACGGACTTTTTAGTGGAACCAAAAACCAAAATCAAAACGAACTCAAAATGGAACGGATTTATCTTTACCGCACATCTGTGCTCGCAAAGAGGTCGAACATTTCTAGCACCTAGCTAAAGATGCCCATCTATCAGTATGTGAATACCGCTCCGTTGATGTAATGGTTTACGCGAAATGATTTCCAAATACGCGTTATTTCAATTAATATAGTTTTAACATCAACCGCTCGTCTTTCTCCTCTTTCCTAACCGCAAATACCGCTTCGAATTGCAATAATATATAGGATCGATCGAGTGGCAGATTGAGGCGAAGCACTAAGCATTCAAGATCGACGGTCGATGATTTCTTGACTAATAGAAAAATGCTAGCCCAGCGCCTGCTTGGATGTCGACGGGTACGTTAAGATGCCACTACTGTATGAACGCAAGCAACGGAGTGTTGCGTTAAATTAGTAAGCTGTGCTCGTTTATAATCAATCATGGTGGATTCTTAATTCGCACCGAGCGAAGATCGAAAGTACGCATCCTAGCGTGAATCGCATTAGGAGGTTGGTTGGTGCGTCAACCGGAGCAGATTATTATTACAACAGATGTAGTTACCACACTTATTCCACGCTCCGACTGTTGATAGGCCCTCTTCCACTGGGTTGATGAATGATTTTATTTAATGTTTTTTTTCTGCCAGGTGGAATGTAAAATAATACGCCAACCCTAGTTTGATGTGGTATTCAATTTTGGAACGACAACGAAAAAAATATGATCGAATATTGTAAACCATAAGATTCACCGAGAAGAAAGAGTTCTAATTTTACTGAGATTTGGTATACCCAAGCAACCAATAAGCATTATAACGTAGCCTAATATTTGCTTAACACTCGGAATACCAAGGGGGTAAAAAGTTACGCGGACTACCAAGGGGGTCTAAAAAAATGGGAACGCTTACTTTGACCGGTCATATCTCAGCCGTTACATAATCGATTTTAAATCTGTCTTCACCAATAGAAAGATATGTCTTTTGTGAATACGTCAAATTAAAAAATAGAAGAATAGAGTTGTCTACCGTAAGTTACAGTAAAAAGAGTATAACAAAGTCAGTGAGAAAAAAAGATGGGTGGGTAATGTCTGCGACATAACCGGAGAGATGTAGAATACATAAAGAACACGTTCTTCAAATATGTTGATACTCATTGGAATTTTCGGACAAAAGGTGATTTGGGCGAGGAATATTTCAAATTATTCTTTACAAAAATGATGGTGGTCCTGAAAAGGACCGGTTTTGTTGGCGTTGTTGGCCTTGGTGAGGGAGATGGCTAACGATGAAATTAATTGTTAGCATGAGGAAGTCGCGTAGTACTGGCCAATGGAAGAACAGATAATAATTGATTCCTGAAAATCAATTTTTCTTTATTCATGTAAATTATACATACTTACAAATCTAATAGAAGATTCCTGATCATATTTCTGAATCATTAGTGCGAACATTGTGTAATTTGGTTAAGTACAATGAAAGTTACAAACTTTCCAAACTCGACCTTCTGTTCCTTCATAAATATTGAAATGGGGTGTCTATATTAAACCGTTAGTCGTGGTCACAATAAAAAAGATGGGTGGGTAATGTCTGCGACATAACCGGAGTGTCGTAACTACACTTGTGACGTTAATCCAAATCTAATGATATGCAACGAAATTACGTTTGCATGTGAAATTTTCAAATGATTCGTTATAATTATGGTTAAAAATTCTAATTGGAAATTCTTTTCCATCACCAACTATTTTTCTTTTTTCGAATCTACAGCATTCTTTGAAAATATTGTTGAAATGTTATTGATGAAAAACTGAAAATGCGTTTGGCAACACTGCTCACTAAATGGATGGTGGGAAGACGCACATTCGTTTTGATTATGCTAGTATTAGTAGCAGAAAAGAAAGAAAAGGCGCATGGCCCGAAAACGAGCAAGCGAGAGAGCGATAGTAGTTCGTATTCGCTCTACTAAACTAAAAAAAAAGATGGGTGGGTAATGTCTGTAACATAACCGGAGCATCGTGACTTCACTTCGAGACGTTAATTTAAATCTAATGATTTATGCAGTTAATCAAAGGAGGCTGCCAAAAAGTTCGAATAAAAGCAAGCGACTAGTGTACTTTGCACGTTCTATATTTTATCAATACTAGAGAGGATCAATAAAATAATTCAAATTGTAATAGCGACATGCAATTGTGGCAACACTGGCCATGAGATGGTGGGGGAACACGCACATTCGTTTTAGTTATGATGGTATTAGCAGCAGAAAGGAATGGAAAAGCAGTGCACGAAAACGAGCGAGAGAGGATAATTTAAATTCTCTTTCTTTCTTTCCACACATCGTATTTCTTATATAGCTTTCTGAAAATTATTTGTTATACACCATAAAATGTAAATTTCAGTTTAACTCTTATTAGAACATAATTAATTGGTCCTGAAAAGAACCGTTTACTGTTTTATTGCGGGAGCATAATTCAGACGCACTCCTCGCGGACACGGTGAGCCAGAAAGCACTATTTTGCATCCTCCAACAAACCGACCAAGTAGGCATCGTTGGCTTCTCGGGGCATCATTACGATTGAGCTTTGTAAGCGTAGCTCGACTTTGCAGTCCTGTACAATCTCACGAACCAGACGCTGGAACGATAGCCTACGGATTAGTTGCCCTTTAGTTGGGGCGAAATTCTTGCAGGGCGACAGTTCCGATGAGTCACCAGTAGCTGGGGCACTTTTTCCGTCCGTCGCTATTGCCAACTGCTTTCCTTCGGTGGACTGGCTGCTTGCTAGTGCTTGAACGAATACGAATGATGAGTAAAACCGACCGACCAATATTCATATATGAACACACGAGAAAGCACTACTATCGCTCTCTCGCTCGTTTTCGTGCCATTCCTGCGCCTTTCCTTTCCGTTCGGCTACCAATACTAGCATAACCAAAACGAATATTCTGTCTTTCCATCGCCTTCAATCTAGTGGCCAGTGCTAGCAAACTTGCATGTTCAGTTTTCAATAACAACATTCAAACAATATTTTCAAAGAATGTTGCAGATTTGAAAAGAAGGAAGGAAAAGATTTTCACAAATTTAAATTCTTTCGTGTTATTTGTTAGCGCTGATAAAGGCTATTTAGTTTGCTACTAGCAAGGAGCTGCACAAACAAATCGATTTATGCAGTTAATCAACGGAGGCTGCCAAAAAATTCGAATAAAAGCATGCGACTAGTGTACTTTGCACGTTCTATATTTTATCAATACTAGAGAGGATCAATAAAATAATTCAAATTGTAATAGCGACATGCAATTGTGGCAACACTGGTCATGAGATGGTGGGGGAACACGCACATTCGTTTTAGTTATGATGGTAGTAGCAGCAGAAAGGAATGGAAAAGCAGTGCACGAAAACGAGCGAGAGAGGATAATTTAAATTCTCTTTCTTTCTTTCCACACATCGTATTTCTTATATTGCTTTCTGAAAATTATTTGTTATACACCATAAAATGTAAATTTCAGTTTAACTCTTATTAGAACACAATTAATTGGTCCTGTAAAGAACCGTTTATTGTTTTATTGCGGGAGCATAATTCAGACGCACTCCCCGCGGACACGGTGAGCTAGAAAGCACTATTTTGCATTCTCGAACAAACCGACCAAGAAGGCATCGTTGGCTTCTCGGGGCATCATTACGACTGAGCTTTGTAAGCGTAGCTCGGCAGTCCTGCACAATCTCACGACCCAGACGCTGGAACGATAGCCTACTCTGTTGCCCTTTAGTTGGGGCGAAATTCTTGCAGGGCGACAGTTCCTGATCGGGTTGCGATGAGTCACCAGTAGCTGGGGCACTTTTTCCGCCGTCGTCATCGCCCACTGCTTTTCTTCGATGGACTGGCTGCTTGCTAGTGCTTGAACGAATACGAATGATGAGAAAAACCGACCGACAGATATTTATATAATCGCGCTAATATGCACTACTATCGCTTTCTCGCTCGTTCTCGTGCCGTGCATGAGCCTTTCCTTTCCGTCCGGCTTCTAATGGCCTAACCAAAGGAATATGCAGTCTTTCCCCCACCAAGTGCTCTCGTCAAGCAACCCAATGCGAATAACCATACGAACAAACATGTAGTGGACCTATATATAAACTTTTCATTATTTTATTGTTCGGTTGGTCTACCATAACGACGGCTCTGTGCGGGATGGGCTGAAAATTTTCACTTTTCCGAGTCGTTTTCGAAAGATTTTTCAAAACACATTTTTTTTGTTATTAGTACATGTTATACATACTTCAAATTTTAATACAGCATAGAGGAACATATTTGCAACAAATTGGCCTAAAAATCAAATCATACTGTTAAGTATGATAAAAGTTATTAACGTTCAAAATCTGACGCGGCACCGCAGCCGATATTTTGAAACGGGACCCCTATATTGAAACCTTAAATGTATTCTACATTAAAAATGGGAACGCTTCTTTGACTTGCCATATCTTAGCTGTTTGCTCACCAATTTTAATTCTTTCTTCACCATTGGATAGGTAAATGTTTTATAAAAACAGTGAACAAAGAATGATGGAAATCAAATTTGTGTATCTGAAGTAATTGTAAAAACAGTAATTGAGAGTCAGTACAGACGAAATGAGTTTTTCTGTTCAAACAATCGTATCACGACCGTTTGTCAACCAATTTCAATTTTCCTTACACCAATGCAATCCTTAGAGCTTCTAGACTTGTAGTATATGCAATAAATAGTAGATTTTCAAAAATTGCTATACTTTTTCGAGTTTTTAGGAGATAGGATTTTTACAATGCACGTGGCATACGGTTGATTGAAATTCTTTGCGACTTGTTAGTTTTACGGTTTGAAAATTACCTGTTTACTCAATAGTTCTACATATTACACATGGATATTATTATATCAAAATGATTGCACGAACGTGGAGAAACACATTATCGTATGTAAGTTACTAAATAATAGAGTGTGTTAGGACGATTCAGTAAATACGAAGAAGTTCAGAATTTTAAAATATTCGTCATATAACTTTAAATTTGAAGCGATGACCTATACATTTTGATACACCAGTCGATTGTAATTGATGGCGGCTACAATTTCTGAAAAAACACATTTTTATATTTTCTCAAAAAATAGCCAAAAGTACGTAGAAGTACAGAAATTCTATTTAGTTGGCAAATAACGTCGAGTTCAAAGTGATGGCCTATACCTTTTTATATACCAATCGATTAAAATTGATTTTGGTTACAATTTCTGGAAGAACGATTTTTATATTTTCTCAAAAATAGACAAAGTACGTAGAACTACAGTAATTTCATTTAGTTGACAAATAGCTTCAAGTATTCAAAGCTATCACCTATGCAATTTATACACCAATCGATTGTAATTGATTTTGGCTACAATTTCTGAAAGAACATATTTTTATATTTTCTAAAAAAATAGCCAAAAATACGTATAAGCACAGAAATTTCAATTAGTGGGTAAATAACGTCGAATTTTAAGGGATGATTTATACTTTTTTATACACCAATCGATTGTAATTAATGGTGGCTACAATTTCTGAAAGAACATTTATATTTTCTCAAAAAATAGACAAAATACGTAGAAGTACGGAAATTTGATTTAGTTGGCAAGTAAGGTCAAATTCATAGTGATGACTACACTTTTATATATACCAATCGATTGTAATTGATTTCGGCTACAATTGTAGCAAGATAAACTTTTTATATTTTCTTAAAAAACGACAAAAATACGTAGAAGTACAGAAATTTCGTTTGATTGACAAATAACTGCAAATTAAAAGGGATGACCTACACTATTTATACACCAATCTATTGTAATTGATGGCGGCTACAATTTCTGATAGAACAATTGTTTATATTTTCTCAAAAATTAGCCAGAAATACGTAGAAGTACGGAAATTTGTAGTTATGTGCCAATCAGACGAAATTTCTGTACTTCTACGAATTTTTGTCGTTTTTTTGGGAAAATATGAAAAGTTTATCTTGCAACAATTGTAGCCGAAATCAATTACAATCGATTGGTATATATATATATATATATATATATATATATATATATATATATATATATATATATATATATATATATATATATATATATATATATATATATATATATATATATATATATATATATATATATATATATATATATATATATATATATATATATATATATATATATATATATATATATATATATATATATATATATATATATATATATATATATATATATATATATATATATATATATATATATATATAAAAGTGTAGGCCATCACTTTGAATTTGACCTTATTTGCCAACTACATCAAATTTCCGTACTTCTACGTATTTTGTCTATTTTTTGAGAAAATATAAAAATGTGTTCTTTCAAAAATTGTAGCCGCCATCAATTACAATCGATTGGTGTATAAAAAAGTATAAATCATCCCTTAGAATTCGTCGTTATTTGCCCACTAATTGAAATTTCTGTACTTGTTCGTATTTTTGGCTATTTTTTGAGAATATATAAAAATTTGTTCCTTAAGAAATTGTAGCCAAAATCAATTACAATCGATTGGTGTATAAATTGCATAGGTGATAGCTTTGAACACTTGAAGCTATTTGTCAACTAAATGAAATTACTGTAGTTCTACGTACTTTGTCTATTTTTGAGAAAATATAAAAATCGTTCTTCCAGAAATTGTAACCAAAATCAATTTTAATCGATTGGTATATAAAAAGGTATAGGCCATCACTTTGAACTCGACGTTATTTGCCAACTAAATAGAATTTCTGTACTTCTACGTACTTTTGGCTATTTTTTGAGAAAATATAAAAATGTGTTTTTTTCAGAAATTGTAGCCGCCATCAATTACAATCGACTGGTGTATCAAAATGTATAGGTCATCGCTTCAAATTTAAAGTTATATGACGAATATTTTAAAATTCTGAACTTCTTCGTATTTACTGAATCGTCCTAACACACTCTATTATTTAGTAACTTACATACGATAATGTGTTTCTCCACGTTCGTGCAATCATTTTGATATAATAATATCCATGTGTAATATGTAGAACTATTGAGTAAACAGGTAATTTTCAAACCGTAAAACTAACAAGTCGCAAAGAATTTCAATCAACCGTATGCCACGTGCATTGTAAAAATCCTATCTCCTAAAAACTCGAAAAAGTATAGCAATTTTTGAAAATCTACTATTTATTGCATATACTACAAGTCTAGAAGCTCTAAGGATTGCATTGGTGTAAGGAAAATTGAAATTGGTTGACAAACGGTCGTGATACGATTGTTTGAACAGAAAAACTCATTTCGTCTGTACTGACTCTCAATTACTGTTTTTACAATTACTTCAGATACACAAATTTGATTTCCATCATTCTTTGTTCACTGTTTTTATAAAACATTTACCTATCCAATGGTGAAGAAAGAATTAAAATTGGTGAGCAAACAGCTAAGATATGGCAAGTCAAAGAAGCGTTCCCATTTTTTTCTCACTGACTCTGTTATACTCTTTTTACTGTAACTTACGGTAACTCTATTATTCAATTTTTTTAATTCGACGTGTTCATAAAAGACGTACCTTTATATTGGTGAAGACAGATTTAAAATCGATTATGTAACAGCTGAGATATGACCGGTCAAAGTAAGCGTTCCCATTTTTTTACCCCCTTGGTATTCCGAGTGTTAACACGTGAATTGCACTAACCAGGCACCACTAAACAAAAGTAGCAACCCAACGAACGAGGCAGATCGCTATCACACCCGAGTATCCTGCAAAAGTAGGCAGGACAGCTGCAAGGGGACGACCTGTACCTCTAGGAAAAATTATTGCTCACGCAGCCGGCGCGCGATGGCCAACTGCAGGTTTGGAAGCTGAACCATGGGTCAGCAAGGTTCGTAATTTTCCTTACTCATTAGTTTAAGGCACGAAGTGCACGGTGTGACCCGAGCGGACATACTGGTAATGGGACAGGGTACGCTAGCGATGGATAAGCGCAGCGAGTGGGCTGCTGTAGTGATATTTATTTGCGCGCCAAATGTGGTACTATTCTGCCAAAGAGAATAGTGAAAGAGACGCAGAGTGAAAATCAGTCAAAACGGCAACACTCCCTTTACGATGATTTCAACACTAGAATTTGGCAACCGTTTCCAAAGGCAGCACTTTAAATGACTCCTATTATATTTTGAAAACAAACCTTTTGTCGATCGTTGAATTTGTATATCAAACGATGTGCATTTCGAAACAAAGAGATGAAATAATTCTAAAACTTGTTTTTACTCATACATAGACTCTAGAATGCACCTTACAATCACGATTGCACTAAATTCTGACGAAAATTCAATTTTTTTTTTTGATAGATTTACAATACTTATCTCCTCCAACTCAGGCATGAGTAATGTTTATTTACATTGCACGATTGGTCTGCTCAATAAGGTATTTTTGGCTTCACACTATTCGTCTCTTTTCCTATTCTCTTTGTATTCTGCAACGCTTTGCTTTTATCCCTATCTACCACGGATTGATAAATCAATTTTTTGAGGCTTTTTTTTGATATGGGAATTGCAGTTTGCGAATTTAACAAAAATAATGTGTAGCGAAAAGTGATTGTTTTGAACACATATCATATTACTCAACATTTTTCGAAATATTTACATACACTAGGCACGAAAATTCGTACGGGGAAATTGCACTCAACAAACATTAGACAAAATAGAGGCCATGTTTGTCAAGAATCCGACGTTCATACGTTTTGACAGTTCATGGAATTCCAAGAATCGATTATTTAAAGAATCGATAAATCGATTATTTCAAAAGTCGTTTAAACGATTATTTCAAGAGTCGTTTAATCGATTATTTCAGGAATCGATTATATCAAAAATTGATTATTTCAAGATTCGATTATTCGATTATTTCAGGAAATGATTATTTCAAGAATCGATTAATCGATTATTTCAAAAATTGATTATATCATCGATTCTTGAAATAATCACTTCCTGAAACAATCGATTCTTTAAGTAATCGATTTTTGAAATAATCGATTAATCGATTTTTAAAATAATCGATTAATCGTTTCTTGAAGTAATCGTTTGGTCAATCCTTGAAATAATAGATTTTTAAAATTATCGAAAGATCGATTTTTGAAATAATCGAAAGATCGATTTTTAAAATAATCGATTCTTGAAATAATCGATTAATCGATCCTTGAAATAATCAATTTTTGAAATAATCGATTAATCGATTTTTGATATAATTGATCCCTGAAATAATCGTCTTGAAATAATCGATTAATAAACTCTCGAAATAATCGATTAATCGACTCTTGAAATAATCGATTAATCGATTCTTGAAATAATCGATTCTTGAAATAATCGATTGATCGATTCTTGAAATAATCGATTGATCAATTCTTGAAATAATCGATTAATCGATTCTTGGAATTATTTCAGTAATAGATAATTTAAAGAATTAGTTAATCGATTATTTCTAGAATCGATTATTTCATGAATCGATTAATCGATTATTTCAAAAATTGATTATATCATCGATTCTTGAAATAATCACTTCCTGAAACAATCGATTTTTAAAATAATCGATTTTAAAAATTCTTGAAGTAATCGTTTAATCGATCCTTGAAATAATAAATTTTTGAAATAATCGAATACAGTTTCGACCCGTTATTATAAACTCCCGGTTTTATGCACCCCCGATTTTATAAACTTTTTGTACCCGATTTTATCAACCTGCCGTTAATTCATTCTTTTATGCCAGCAATTCAGGTCCACAGTCTTACAATTATATTCAATCAAGGTAGTTGGTCCTGCACTGTTAGGTAGTAGTCAAAATGTAGGGTAGTTTACCCAATTTTGATGCTATTTAAGGTAATTGATGAACTAGAATCGCATTTTCCTCAAATTTTCCAAAAAGCTAAATTTTTATAATAAACTAACAAATTGTCACATATTATCCATGGAAAACATAACAATTGAAAGTGACGTTGTATGCAATACGAATTGAATAGGGGAGAGAGTGGGTACGCTTGATCCCACTTTTGTTTTTTTCTCATAACTTTTCAATGAAATAAAAATTTCAATTACAAAATTCGTCATCTTGTAGTCAATTCGAATTGTAAGAGCTATGAATAATGTGTAAATCCGAATGCTATGTGCTGTCAGTAATAGGAATAGTTTTAAAAATCATGTCGAAATGAAGTTTATGTAAAATCGTGTGGTAACTTGATCCCCCGCCTACTACGGCTAAAGAAACAAAGCACACTACGACCTATAGATACGAAAGTTCAGCTAAACACCTATCCTGAAAAATTAATTATTAAGACTACCTTTTTAGATGAGCTTGAGCTTGTGCGACCACCCCTGGACTAGAGTATAGAAGTTGAATATACTTCTTCTTTACCGACGCCCGAGAGGTGATTCCACTACCTGGACTAGATATCGATCCACCAATTCCATGGACCGGGGACCAACGGCTTTACTTCCCTTCCGAAGGAAGACGTGACCACAGAATTTTTCACCTCAGAAGAATCTCAACGACCTTGGCTGGAATTGAACACCCAGACAAATTGGAATGAGTGGCGGTCACGCTTACCACTCAACCACCAGCGCCGTCTATTAAGACTACCTTTTTAGATAAATTTATTTATTTATTTATAATTAATTAATATCAACAGACACAGTGTGGTCCTAATGATAATTTCTTAATCTATTTAAAAAGTCAACATGTAATCTGCTACGTGGAATGTGAAGATCGAACTCGGATGACACTCTGTTGAAGGTCCGCTGCAAACCAATGATGGCACCGTTTACTCCATAGTTAGTCCGGCGAAGAGGTAATCGGAGGAATAAATTATTGCGAAGGGCGCGAGGGCGAACATTCATATTTATCGCACTGAGAAGCTCGGGGCAGTCAATTCGATCTTGCAAAATATCCGAAATCGTCATAGCACGGAATAGATCCCGTCGCACTTGCAATGTATCGAGTCCAATAAGCAAACCCCGGCTTTCATAACTTGGCAGCTGGTGAGGATTGCTCCAAGGCAATCGACGAAGGGCAAACCGAACAAATCTGCGCTGTACTGTCTCAATTCGATGGACACCGTTGAGATAATGAGGGTTCCACACAACTGAACAATATTCCAGAGTTGATCGAACGAGTGAGCAGTAGAGAGATTTCAAGCAGTAAATATCTGAAAAGTGCTTAGATATTCTCATTATGAACCCCAAACAGCGTGATGCCTTTGCGACAATATAGCTGATATGCTGTTTAAACGTCAGTTGTTCATCGAGAAAAACTCCGAGATCTTTGACGCAATTCGCTCTGTCAATTGTGGATTCAGCTAGACAGTAATTGAATCGAATTGGCGTTTTTTTCCTCGAGAACGTAATGACCGTACATTTCTTGGGATTTAGGGTCATTCGGTTGATCTCGCACCATTCCGCAAAGGTTTCCAGTTGGCGTTGAAGGAAAGCTGCATCATCAGTATTCCGTATTCTATGGTATAACTTGAGGTCGTCGGCGAAAGACAACCGTGGTCCTTCTAAACAAAAGTTAACGTCGTTGAAATACAGAAGAAAAATCAATGGACCGAGATGGCTGCCTTGCGGAATACCAGATGAAGCAAAGAACTCTTCGGATACACAATCACCTATCTTGACTGCTAGACGACGATCACTGAGATACGATTGCATCCAACGGAGAATATTAGTACCAAAGCCAAGTCTATCCAATTTTGCCACTGCAATAGCGTGATTTATCTTGCCAACTTAAGATGCACGACAAACTTTAACCACAGTAGAAAGTCGAGACAAATATTTGCGGTAAATCAATGCTGTTTAAATGGCTTTTTCAACCTTCAATAACGTATACCATCATTTGTTCATGTAATTTTTTTTTCGATTATAGAGGTTTTAACCTTAACGTCATTCGCCTCTTCGGGTTGGAAAAATTTCTAACCCTATGTGGGGGGGTCGGCACTCGAACCCAGGTGCGCTCCGTACAAGGCAATCGATTTACCAACTACGCTGTGCCCACCCCCACATGTAGAAAACATTTTATATCAATTAATAGTGCCAGATAGGGGAGCCCGGGGCTAGTTGGTGGTTGGGGTAAGTTGGCGGAATCCCCTTTTCTCCGTTCCTATTAGTCATAAAGCGCTGTCTCTCGTTTGTAACCTCTAGTAATATGGATTGCATTATCCAATGTGTTTTTGTCACAAAATATTTTTTTTTGTAGAAGCTGTGGGTGATGTTGTGTTTTGAGCATACTTTGTAAATTTTCTTAATTTTAAACATTTTGTGTTATTTGAGGTGGTTCTCAATATATTCCCCGAATGATTATATTTTTCTATAGTGCGTGAAAAGAGCTTTCAGTATCCGTATAGATATTACACCTATTTATACACAAAAGTAATTTTTTAAATATTTTTTTATAAAATGTGCTGTTGGGGTAAGTTGACGATGACGCACGCGGGGCAAGTTAGCGGTACTATTTACAGTACAAAAATAGTCATCAAATATTTTCTTTTCTGGAATTCACTCCAAACCAAGAGAAACTTTTTCTTGTGTCTCTCGTCAATGCAGGGGACAATTATTTCGGCCAATCGCCTATAAAAAATTTGAAATTCTTTTGAATATGGAGTACGCGTCGATGTCAAAATGACAGGGTATTGAGACTGAAATATAATGAAAAGTGTCGAACAATATACGGTTTTATTGAAAAGACAATCGGCACATTTCATAAGGACCGCTGATTTAATTAAATTTCTATTTCATTGCTTATTTTCGGGTATTCCGCCAACTTAACCCATACATGCAGCCAACTTACCCCGGGGCTGGGGTAAGTTGGCGGCTTTTCCGCGTCACATATTTTTGTCTCTAGAAATGAAGACAACGTATCAAACATTTTCAAAAAATTCAGAAATGTTGGCAACAGTCTGCCCTTTCATGCAACGTGTTCTATTTTGCAAGATCTACCAAAATCAAAGCGCTAGAAAATGAAAACTGAAAACACCGCCAACTAGCCCCGGTCTCCCTTACGTTATAAAAAATATGTTTTTCTATTTCTGTACAATTCGAAAGAGTTTGAGAGAAATAATGATAGGGATCAAGAATACCCAGTGTTATCGGACCCAACTGGTCCGCGCACTCCTCATCTGCTACATACCTTGGTCCGCACTCTGCATGCATTGAACTGTAGGAACAAGCCCACTGGGCTCATGGCAGGTATAGACTCCCGTCAAGTGTCACTTCGGCAGGTATAGACTGTATAGCAGCTGTCATGTGTGATCCCGGTGAGTAGACAACTAGAAGCAGGCAGAAGAACGTGTGAAAATTTTACTGTACAAGTGAGTGAATTTATAAATTGAATTATTGAAATACTTGGGGTTTATTAAGTCTAAAATTACCGCTTTAAAATCTAATTTACATCTACTTACAAGCCTAGAAGGTGAGATTCTATATGCTACATACCTAAATTGAGAGTTAAAACTAACTTAAATTACTTATGCTATCTTAACCTAAAAGCCTATGTAATAGCGATGCCAGTACAGTACAAATCGATACAGGAATCAACTTCCTCAGCAGGAGACAGCCAATTGAACTATAAACTGAATTGCCAAATCAATTAGCGATCTCAAGACTAAGTGAAGGACTAAACGTAAGTGATATCTCTTTAACTAAACCTAAATTTTCTGTACTGAACTGTACCTAACCTAAAAATATTGTCATTGTTACCGCATTGCCCCAACAGGAATATTATAATCTCCGTATCACCCCGAAAAGCTACGCTGGTTGTTTTTATTGTTGGAGATTATACGTTCGGAAATAACCCTTTAATGCACGTTGACTGGAATTGTCAACACCCAGTGTTACGGGGATCAAAGATACCTGTTGTATGATGTGAAAAAAAAAATAATTTTTTTGTGTGGGCAGTGAAACTTTTTATTCAAAAAACGTGTTTTTCTAGGCAAAAGCCCTTAGAAAGTAATCGTACTTGAAAATATTCATAAAAAATTAGTTCGACGGTCTCATACGACCGTTCAAAATATTTGTAAAAAGATCTTTGAGATGGATTTAAACACATTTTCTAAAATATACAATTTTTCCAAACCAAATGTAATACATCAGATTTGTTTTTTAAATATCATAAACGACCAAATACTTCATTTTCTTTTTATATTGTGATAACTTTATGCGTATAGATTAGGAGATATGGCCAGGGAATCAAATATCCCCAAGGTTCAAGTGTCTTCACTCTCCCCTACTTAATATTATTTTTTATGTTGTGAGCATGCCAAACTGCAAACCAAATTTACTGTCTATAAACACCGGTCCGGAAGATACAATTTAGCGCATATTAGTCTCTAAGATTGCGATATCTGTTCTCTACTTTATCTACCCCTTTAAAACGATCTCCTGCCAGCGCGCTTACATCTTCACTAAACAAACTTCGAATTGAATCAGCTAACAAGATTCCTGTTCTCGTTTGTTATCTTCTATGTCATCGAAGCGTATTAATCTATTCACTTGTAAGTAGGAACACACCAACCTGTCCGAACCAATGAGAACGGGCGAAGCCTGTCGAAAGCCACAGAACCAGGCTCAAACTGCCTATCTCTATAAAAGTACTTGTGCCTGTTTCAAACTCTTTGAAATCTGACACGGAATCTAGGGGCAGATCACTCTAAGAATGTATAACAAATTTGCATCAAATTAAAAAAAAATGCATTTAATTTCCATTTTTGCATCAGCTGAGCACTCCCTCGCAAAAAAGTTTGTTTAACAAACGTCCTACGCTGATCCACTTTGTTCGACGTTTTGTTAAATGTAGGGCTAGTTTTACTGTAGGGTTTTGACGTCTTACACGCAACGCAAACAACATTGCACGCAACACAAAACACATTATGAATTTCTATTTTGATGGACATAAATGCATTTAATTTCGCTGATTTTTAAAAATGCATCACAAGTGATCTGCCCCTAGTACGGAATATTGTTTGATGACGAAAAACCCTAAAAATAGCGAACCTGTTAATCCCATTGTTGAAATTCTTCGCATAACTTTCCCACTAATAAAATAACCAAACAAGTAAATAGTAAGTTTGTGGAAAGAGAAAGTTTCATTGACTTCGACATGGATACGATATTAATAACTAGAATAGTGAGATCGATCCTGTAAAACTATTCATCACTGTCGTTGCTTACAAAAACTTAAAACATGGCAAATACATCCATTTTCGATTTAACTAAAAACTAAAAGTCGCCCGCTCAACAAGAAAGCTATCAGCGTACACGTTCGCAAACAAAATGAATAGATAGCATCGTGGATCGTGGCTGGACCAACAGGCTCAGAATTTTCTGATTTCTATCAGATTGTACCACTGAAAATTTTTCGTCAGTCGTTTATCATTTTTGGAACATGGGCGTAGAATAGTTGTGAACTACCAACGCCCTGTGTCTAATTAGTTAAAGAATAAATTCTGCATTGCACTTTTAAGGAGATTAACTGTTAAATTTCGTTGGCAGATTACATTGTCATTCATAATAAGTCTATCTGCAAAATTTCAGATCGATCCTATGCTTGGAAGTTGGATTAGACAACTGTCGGACGGTTCGGTTAAATACAATTTTTTGCACTGATAGAGCATTAGGTTTGATTTTTCTGCCAACTAACAACTTGAGATAATTCTCTGGTTGCTTCTAATTATTAGAGGTGTGCGCCGATGCATTTTTAATCGGCGGCGGCGTAAGCGACATTTTTGGCCGGCGGCGTTGGCGGCGTCACGCCGTTGGACCCTATCGGCGGCGGCGCGCCGGCGTGTGTCGGCGTGACGATTATTGACGCCTAGGTAACTAAAAAAAATTCTTAACAGTACAATTCCTTTCCCAAATTTTCGGTTTCTATTGTAACAGACTTCACAGCACATACAAACAAACGTTACAGCTTAAAGAAAATCTAAAAAAATCATCGCCCACGATGTACTAGCGACATCTGTTGAACACATTGCACAAAATGTAATTCTCGCAACTATATCAATTTTTTTTTTTCAGCTGAAGCTCCAATAGTGCCCATCCTGCTTGCCAAATGCAAGATAATAAATGAAAGGTGGAACTATTTTTACAGTTGTAAAATTTGAAGAACGAAATAGAAAAATTGTCGATGTCGCATTCTACGACTTCGCATGAAATAATGATTGTAATTGACAAATTTGAAGACTGCAGAGTAACGACTGTATTTCAATGACCCAAAATAATTATTTATTGTTCTATATTTGGGAAAATAAGCAACGGTAAAACAGTTTTTGTTTTGTTTGAGGAAATTAATTGTTGTCGTTTCATTGTTTTTTGTTTCTATTTAGTCATCTTTACCGTAAGCCCGGGGACAATTGACAGCTCGCATATATTGAATTCATAAGCAAATTTTGGGGTGATTTGGTGATATCATGGCGGCTCGAATGGAGCAAAATTTGAAAAAGGCGCATCCCATTTATTATTTTCCATATCTGTGGAAAATAATCAATTAAAGCATTTATACCATTTCTTTTTGCTGCTAGAATTCTAATAAAACACAAATTCTATTCAAAACGAATGGTGGTGATGTACTTTCATTGGCCAAAATGTTTTTCATTTACATTTCTCGAGATAAAAAGCACCAATGATTTAACGGTTTCAAACTTCACACAACAAGAAAACCAAAACATGTTTAGGAGGGAAGAGAGCCGGTTGTTAAAAACAACGACTTCCAGCTAAATATATAATAAGATTTATGTAACTTTGCTGACGGTTATCAGTTAGGGATACATTTATTCTCTAATAATAGTTTTCTTTATTCACATTATGGAATAAGCTTTTTCTAAATGTTGTTCTAGCCGCATTGACGGCGTTCATAACATACGTAACGAAACACGCTTTTCTCTTGAAACTTTTTCGTTTCGTTGTTCGTGGTACTCATACAGAGAAGGCATACTAGCGCCACCACCAAATTGGTGGTGCATATATGAAACAAGCACTATCTGTCAAGTTGTCCCTGGGTTGTTTACCGTCGCTCTTTTAGAATCCCGCAGATATCAGGAACCCTAACACAAGGCGTTATTATTGGCATTACTGCGCAGAAATGTCACTTTTAATGATCGTGTAAGGACACCTTTCAAGGTAGACACATTACTTCATTTTTCAGGCTGGTGTTTACTTTTATTTCTTGTAAGTACAAAATCGCCACGATTATAAGGAATACGATTCCCTGGCACTACATTTTCTTACAACGCACGGTCTGCTACTATCTTGGGTGCAAAGTATGTTTGATGTGCTGGAATCATACAGATCTACACCCTGACGGAACCCAAATATACAGTTACTATCAAGCATAATCATTCCACGACTTGACGTGTTAGCTCCTGTTAGGTTGAAACTGATCACTAAACAAGTCTGATTGAAAATGGTCTGAGCGTATCTCTAGTTTTCGTAGCACCTGCACCCCGCCAAGTTCTTCAGCAGTTCCGGGGACCAACAAATTCTAATCCATTCGATACACCGAATCAATTAAATTACTAACATCCTGTTATGTGCTTACTCACCGATCGGCATCGTGTTGTAACTTAAGAAATGGTTGTGAACAACTCCCACCTTGGGCACTTCGACAAGAATGAATTTCACATTTCCGGCCCATATTGTTTGTTTTGGTTTGCATGAGAGTAAAAAAAAACCGTAACGTTTTCGGATGGGTGCGGAAACTAAGTAACGCATTTAGCTCTGTGTCAAAATCTCTTCACTAACGCCACCGATTTGTAATTGAAATCGACCGTTTTTTTCTACGAGTGATGAAAATTCATCTCGTGTTACGTCTTATTTGTCTGTGATACCGGGCTGGTGCAACTGACACTGAAAATCTTTCTTGAGTGGGGCTAGATCACACGATAAATAATTTATGAAATCTTACCCTCTGCATCGCCACATCTGTGCACCAGCGTCGCGAAAAGTCAAGATCACTTTGCTCAACTATTCTTCGAGAAATTTTTTTTAAAATAGGTCACGATTCAATCAATTATAAATAATCCTCGTATTGAAAATGAAACATTGATTTGTATTAACTTTATTGACTAAAACAGTCAAGAATTGAACAATTAATTACTTCATGGATTACATCATGAACAGTTTCACGAACTCGACTGGTGAATCGTGTGTAGCATATTAGGAATTAAGAATCGGTTAAAAAATCAATGAATAATACACTGCGTTCCAGTGAAATTGATTATGTGCAAAGATTATTTTCAGGCACATAATCGTAAATTTCAGGCACATATATCTTGAAAGTGGAAGTTTTTTTTAATTTGTGAACCATTTCACGCACATGAATGGTGAATTGAAACTTATATGCTCACAATCATAACCAGTTGACGAAGCAAGAATGGATCTTTGAATTATATAACGAGTGTCGTGTAATGGTTTTCGAGAAAATATCAAGATTATTTTAATTTTGTAATCCAATTGACGACCACTAATACCAAATAATGATCAAGGTGTGATAAATCATCAATCAGTTAACGTCGTATATTCGGTCCATAGACAATGTTCCTAGATTTGTAGATAAAATTATGAGTCAACAATTTTAGAGTTCGCGAATTATCGGCGCGGGAAAAATGCATCGGCGGCGCGCCGCCGATCTACCGTTCGGCGTCGGCGTACGTTAAAAATTACCGGCGGCGGCGGCGTGGCGCGGCGGCGCACAGGTCTACTAATTAGTAGGATGATAAAATGAAGATAAAAAAATTACCGATTTTATCAACTTCCCCGTTTTATCAACCAAAATTTTTCAGCTGATTGAAAAAACGGGTCATTACTGTAATCGATTTTTGATATAATCGATTCCTGAAATAATCGTTTAAACGACTCTTGAAACAATCGATTAAACGACTCTTGAAAAAATCGATTAATCAATTCTAATTTTTTTTTAAATCGATTAATCGATTATTTATAGAATGGATTAATCGATTATTTCAAAAATCTATTAATTGATTATTTCGAGAATCGTTTAATCGATTATTTCAGGAATCGATTACTCGATTATTACAAGAATCGATTCTTTAAATAATCGATTATTTAAAGAATCGATTAATTGATTATCTCACAATCCGATAATTTCAAGAATCGATTATTTGAATTAGTTTAAGAATCGATTATTTCGGAGTCGGATATTCGATTTTTTAAAGATCGATTACATGAAGAATCGGTTATTTGCAGAATCGATTATTTGAAGAAAGAATTATTATTAGATTATGTCAAGAATCGATTATTTCAAGTTTCGATTTATCGGTTCTCGAAATAATCGATTCTTTAAATAATGGATACTTTAAGTAATCGATAAATGAGATAATTCGATTCATGAAATAATCGAGTCTTGAATTAATCGAATAATTGATAATTTCAAGAATCGATTCTTGATATAATCGATTTCTCGATTCTCGAAATAATTGATTCTTTAATTTGAATTCTCAAAAAATCGATTCTTGGAAAAATTATTTCTGTAAAAACACGAATAATTTTCTTGAAATAATCCATTAGTTGATACTCGAAACAATCGATTCTCGAAAAATTGGTTCTCGAAATATTCGATTCTTGAATTAATCGGTTCTCGAAGTAATCGATTCTTGAAATAATTGATTCTTAAATTAATCTTTCCGATAATCTATTCTAGAAATAATCGATTCTTGAAATATTCGATTAATCGATTCTTGGAATTATTAATTAATCGATGGATGAAAAAATCGATTCTTGAAATAACCGCTTCATCGATCATTCAATTAACCGATTCTTCATGCAATCGGTTCTTACAAAAACCGATCCTTTAAATAATCGATTAACCGATTCTCGAAATAGTCGATTCCTTAAATTGATTCATCAAAAAATCGATTCTTTGAATGATCGAATAATCGGAGGTTGAAATAATCGATTTTCGAAATAATCGATTAGTTGATACCCGAAATAATCGATTCTCGAAATATTCGGTTCTTGAAATAATGGATTCTTGAAATAATCGATTCTTTAAATAATCAATACTTAAATAAATCGATCTTTCCGATAATCGATTCTAGAAATAATTGACTAATCGATTTTTGAAATAATCGATTGATGACAGAATGATAACTCTTCATCTGATATCATTTTTGACTTTTTTTTTCAGACATGGGAGTCATATTTACTACATTTTATGGGGGCGGGCATAGCAAATAAAATTATATTTGCTGATTTTCTTCTATCATTTCATTTCATATCACATATTCTTATACAATTACTGTTGTTGTAACATTTATGATGTAATAAATTGAAAATAAAAGCTTTTAAAGTAAGGTTCCATTTTTGGCAACTGGTAAAAAATATTGTTGCCAAAAACGAAATCCTACTGTATATACAAAACGCCTTACGTCTTAAGCAAAGAGGTATTGTACAGTCGGTTTTCGTTCGCAATGACTGTCGATACGCTTAGTGAAACAAAACAACTACATACCTGTAAAAGATGCAGCACAGCATGTAAAATTAATGAACTCAGATATGAACGAATCCTCCATCTTCTATGATGCAGAAAGCCTAAACCAATCCAGCACCGCACCGTTATAATCTGTACTGTACACCGACGATAAAACTCCCCACAATGCCAAGCAATAATTTCTCTAACTTACGAATAGGACACCTTAACGTTAGGTGTCTGGAACACCACATCTATGGTATGAAACTCATATTATGCTGTTTTCGGTTTTAGAATCGAGTCGCACTAGGTTCGCTCTAATGTTTACAGTTTCCATATAAAAGTGACAGCTCCGAGCGAACCTAGAGCAACTCTGATTTAAAAACGAAATCAGCATTAGATAAATCACAGTACCACATATTCGCTGTCACGGAATCAAAGCAAAAGGCCTCAGCCCCACTCACTCGCTGCCTCCTAGAGATGGTCGGGTTCGGGTTTTTGGACCCGAAACCCGGACCCGACCCGAACCCGACGGGTTTCGGGTCGGGTTCGGGTTCTGTAAATTAAAGCTTCTCGGGTTCGGGTCGGGTTCCGGGTGTTCAAATTTGAAATTCTCGGGTTCGGGTCGGGTCGGGTTTTTGAAATTTTGAACTTTCGGGCTCGGGTCGGGTTCGGGTTTTTCAAATTACAAATTATCGGGGTCGGGTTGGGTTCGGGTTTTGAACAAAACAACCAAACCATTTCATGACAGTCTTTTTTGTAGTAATAAATAAATAAATAAATAAATAAATAAATTAGGTAGTCTTATTCTAAAATCAATCGTAAAGTAACCTGTTTAAAAATATTCGCGTTTTGACTATTTAATTATGTAATATTTCATTTTGTATAGAGTAAGTCTTTAAAATACGTCAAAATTCTCTTTTTCTTCATATTGCTATAACTCCGGTAGTTTCAAATCGATTTCGACCATTTATACGATCTTGTAAAGACTTTTAAATTTCCTTTTGAACATTTTATTCAAAAACCGCTCAAAAAGCGTATTTATTCCGATGCTTTTATGAAAACCAAACGCCAATACAAACGTTCAAAATACAGCAATATGCAGTAACGGAGATGAAACAGGAAGGCGTCGAAGGAACAGGTAGAGCCGGTGCATTATACGTGTATATAAGTAAGTATGTTCCAGAGCCTGGACTGCAGAAGATAACAAATCGAATGATGCGTTTTGCATACTATATACAAATCATATTCATGAATGTGTTTTGCCTCTTTAATCCGCAAAAGCAAAAATTACGATACCAATCCAAGCGCATTTTCTAGTTACTTTGGTATAGTGCTTTGTTATATCAAATAACCAGGCATTGTAATTCTCTCTCACTCACGCGATAAGAAGCTTATCCGATGTCCAACTTTTCCGAGATAAGATAAGTCGCAAAATTCTCCGTCTCCACAAATAGCATGAGAATGATTTTCCGGATAAAATTTATTTGACTTTTTCCTTCTCACCGGAGAAGGTGATAAAATTTTAATTTCGTGGAAATCAATAAAAACTTAAAAAATACACTTAATTACAAAGAAAAGCGGCAAAGAAAAATGATAGACTTGTTTTTTTCGTTTTTTGGAATAACGGCAGGAAAGCAGCGAGCGAAGAAAAGATACCGTGAAAAACTCATTCACTCATTCTCCGGCTGTTTTATTTATCCGGAGAAATAACACGTTGTATTTATCCGGAGAAGTTGTGTGTGTGCCAATAACTTTTCGTGTGAAAATGTGAGTTTTTATTGTCGCAGTAGCAAACTATTTGGGCGCATTTACTCATATGAGCGATAAATGCAATGCCTGCAAATAACAGATACTATTATTCGGCAGAGCTGGAACTTATACAATTTTACACAAGTTTCTCGCTTTCTATGTATCGATATTTTGCTTTGAAAAAGAGATAAAAAAATTTATTTTAATTATGTACACATGACAAAACACTAACGCAAACGGGTTTGTGTGGTACATTTGTACCCCAAACAAACTTTAAGCGAGCACTGTTAAGTTGGTCAAATGAAACAAATAGGTTGTACCTGCTTTAACGGAAGTTTAATAATCAAATTGGTTTATGATAAAGATTGCTTGCAATTTAAATAAACTATAACGGAAAATTAAGGATTTGGTGGTACTTTGGTGTCATTATGGAGGCTCAAATTTAAAAAGGGCACATTATTTTTTTAAAAGCGGATAGTTTAGGCCAAATTTATTTTCTAGATACTTTGTTCCATCAGACCTAAACCTAGCTTCACTTCCGCCAGGTTCCGTTGTTCATGACACTCATATGGTGATGGTATAATAGCATCACTATCAAATCAGTGGTACATATATGAAACAAGCACTTTCTGTCTGTTCCCGGGCTGAGCTGTTTGCATGATCCGGATTCCTTCATGAAAATACATGAATTTCCACGAACTTAAGGAATTGATCGCAAAAATTTTGTGTGTTCTGTTGAAGCAATTAACGGATTTTTAAAAGTTTGGAGTCGTTCCGAGAGCTCCATTGGAGAAGTCGAAGCATCTTTACTGGCGTGCTTACCGTATAATCTGAAGCATAAAATAACTTAGATACCCCATCATAGATCGTCCTATCGCTAATGATGGGATCAGGCTTGCGAACCGTTAACATCAAATTCGACTGGCACCGAATTGCATACAATCACAACCAGCCACAGGCACTGCTGCCACATGCTGCTGTAACATATCAGTGGCTTAATGAGTGCTGCGGGTTACCGCGAGAGGTATGACACACACGAGCGTTAAGCGGAACTCTTCACTTCGTTGCGGTCACCAACAGTAGCCGAAGACATTGCTGTTTCTGAGTGGTGCAGTGTATTAATGAACTTACACGGTATTGCCCAATTCGTTTTGAACTTGTTCTTCGGGAATGTTATGATTTCGAGATGTCATGACCGCCCAAGAGCGGAGCTGTTTCATAGCTATAACAGCGATGTCATAACATTTTCCTTCCGACAGCTGGGAGAGAACGTATTGGTTTTGCCATTAGCAGGACGTAAGGAGGACGGGCGCTAAAGTAGAGTGAGAGACTGGTCACCTAATATAATATTCTTTTTATTCTCACTAAACATTTGGTTTTTTGGATGCATTACGTATGCTTATCGGGCTGGAAAATATCTAAGCTTATTTTCTGAAAATTCCATTTCTATTGGATAGGAGGCAAACCGTTCTAGAAATCGTGTTGCATCCTTGGCTGAAGTCCAAAATGAATCCACCAGGATATAAAAAAAATTCATTATAGAACAATGTTTTTCAACCGGGGGTGAATTAACCCCCAGGGGTACGTGGGATTATGAATTATTCCGGGTAAATTTCAATTTGTTATCCTAATATTTCCATCGAATTATTGACTCTATGATATAGAGACAATAATTCGATGGAAATGTTAGTATAATAAGTCGAAATTTACCCGGAATAATTTATAATCTGACGTACTCCTGGGGGTGAATTCACCCCCAGTTGAAAAAACACTGTTAAGGACGACTCAGACGATACATCAGCTTCCGTCAACGTCAACGGAACGTCACCGTTCCGTCAGGATAAGTTACATGCAGTTAAATGGAGGCATTCACACACAACATCAACGGCACGGAACGTTTTGACGTATGGCACGTGTGAACGGGCGCAAGAGAAACGTATTTAACTTATCCTAACGGAACGGTGACGTTCCGTTGACGTTGACGGAAGCTGATGTATCGTCTGAATCGCGCTTTATAGAAAGCACGTCAAGTCGTGTGACTGGAAAGCTTTAAGCGCGATTCAGACGATACATCAGTTTCCGTCAACGTCAACGGAACGTCACCGTTCCGTCAGGATATGTTAAATACTTTTCTTTTGCGCCCGTTCACACGTGCCGCATGCCAAAACGTTCCGTGCCGTTGATGATATGTGTGAATGCCCCCATTTAACTGCATGTAACTTATCCTGACGGAACGGTGACGTTCCGTTGACGTTGACGGAAGCTGATGTATCGTCTGAGTCGTCCTTAACAGTGTTTTTTCAACTGGGTGTGAATTCACCCCCAGGAGTACGTCAGATTATAAATTATTCCGGGTAAATTTGAGATATTGTTCCTATTTATGAAAGGTAGCTGTGGTAGCTTCCATAAAACGACGAATGCCATTTTCATATACATATTTGAGTTCAGATATTAAAATCTAAATCTTGTTCAATAACAGTGACACCAACTGTAGATGACGCTAAATCAGTAAATTTAACTAGTTGATTTTCGCTTCAAATGTTGGTGCGCCTGAAAAATTTATGTTCCAAAATTTTTGGGCGCGGAATTTCAAATATATGTTTATTCTACATTTTATTGCATCAAATTGTTGATTTATTGGCCTAATCCTTTATAAATAAATAAATAAGGGTCTTCGTCCAGAAAAAACAGCTTTTTAATGAAAATTTACATTAGGTACTCTTGATTCGCATCATTTGCAGTATCTGACACTATTAATCGGTCGAAAATATTTTCTTCGTGAGCAAATTATATTATATTTTATTGAATGTTGGACAATCCAGCTAAACAGTACTGCACAGTTGGGCAGGAACGAAAATTAACAAGACAAAATATCTAGCGCTTTGGGAGTGCATTTCTTTTAGTTGCTATGTTCAGCAAAGTATCTTGGTTTTACCTGCGCCTTATTCTGAAAATGTAAATTAGTTTAGATTTCCACCGCATAGGTGGTGCTGCTATGTTAACTTTTTTATTCCGCATCTTAGAGGTTTGGTGTCTTCTGCAAAGTTTTAGAACGTTCAAAAATACGATAAGTTGTCAAGACAGTTGAGCTCTATATCTTCAAGTAACAAAGTTATATCGATTAGTATAAAATTCCTCTGACAATAACGTTTTTAAGTAGTGTTTGCCTTGTTTTCGTTAAATTTATCACTCACAACAACAATTCTATCAGGACTGTTGTTTTGCGTCTAACCTTCCGACAGTCACACGAATTCACTAGTTCAGTTACTCCAGCGAAACCGTCTTTGAGCATCAGCGGCTGCACGCTTAGGGAAGCATTAACACGACTTCCGGGCGGTTAATCATCACAATTTCACAACAAGATATATCAAAATATGCATCCAGCGTATTTTCACATTTGGTAGGACATATATGGTAGACTAAAAACGTAGATAACTTGCAACTTTCTGAGAAAACTGATTTTTAGAATCACAATTTTTTTAATACTTTTGCTCATATTTCTCTTTAAACGTGTTGAATATTTGCAAAGTCTTCTATAATAGATGCAAAACATCAGTCCTGATAGGATTGTTATGTTGTGAGTGATAAATTTAACGAAAACAAGGCAAACACTACTTAAAAAGTGATTTTCAGCAGAATTTTATAATAATCGATATAACTTTGTTACTTGAAGATATAGAGCTCAACTGTCTTCGACAACTTATCGTATTTTGAAACATTCTAAAACTTTGCAGAAAACACCAAACCTCTGGGATGCGAAATAAAAAAGTTAACATGGCAGCGCCACTTAAGGCGCAGATAAAACCAAGATACTTTGCTGAGCATAGCAACTAAAAGAAATGCACTCCCAAAGCGCTAGAGGTTTTGTCTTGCTAATTTTCGTTCCTGCCCCACTGTGCACTTATTTATCGTAAATGGCTGAATTAACCTAAAGTAAAAGTTTATCATGAATCTAAAAAGTAATCTTGTTAGATATTACGTCAGGTTATGTGATTAGAACTTTCGTATCTATTAGACATGGTCGGCTTTGTTTTTAGCCCTAGTAGACAGGAGATTATATTACCCCACGTTTTCACGATGCGTCATTTTTAAACTGTTGTCATTACTGACATCCATGATATCTAAATTTACATATTATCCACACCTATTACAGTTCAAATGCAAATTTTGCAATGAAAAGTTTTGTTTAACATAAAAATAAACAAAAACCTAATCAAATGTATCCAATCTCCTGTACATACTAAAGTTCATTTCAAGTTTTACATGGTAAGATACACGTACGAATTTTATTTCTCTAGAAATTTTTTTTTGCCTTGGAGGCAATATAGATGTTGGTATTTGCAACTGCCATACAGGCAATAAAACAGTAGTTGCAATATGTTGACTACTGCTTTAGAGGCGCGAGAACATTTTGACATATTATCGACCAATAATCATAATTTTTTTAGCTAAATCGATGCTATAAATATCAAAATGTAAACACTTTTACCTTTCAACATTTAATGGAATCTCAGTTCTGCAGTTTTGATATTTAGCAAAAATGTGTATAGTAATATAGTAGCTATTGTCTTAGGAAATTTTAAAAGGGAGGAACTGTAAATTTCTGCAGTTGTCTCTCTTTATAAATTCTACTTATAAATAAAAGTCATGTTCGACTTTTAGAATAGTTTGCATGAACTGAGCATTTCGCCAATAGTAAAACTCATTATATGTCTATAAATTAGAGAAGGAATAATTATACGTTTCGTCGACACGTGGCACGAAGACTAAAGTTCATTCAGTACAAGAATATTGATCAATTTTCAAGCTAGCTAAACATAAATACTTAAAAAACGGAGTATTTCATAACATTTGATTTCATTGCTTGAACTGTTCTCAGGCGAATCACGGATTGCTCGTTTTAAATGCATTTTTTTTCGCGAAATACAAGCGGGCAAACGAAAAAAATGTAGCATAATTGTCCCTTGATACGTCGTACTCATAATGTACATATATTCAAAGGAAATGTATTCTACATAAGCATGCACAATAGGGTGGGACAAAAAATAGATTCCAGCTCCGAGCACCTTTTTGGGTACCATTTTAGTCCTAGAACATCTGTGCAAATTCTTAGCTTGATCCCTAAAACTATATTTTTGCGCCCACTGTTCAAAGTTTACACGGGATTTTATAAGGGAAAATTAACTTTCACAAAATAATTCCTCCAGGAGTCGCCCATTGCTTCCTAAAAATAAACCGTTATGTGGCTTTTGTAGGAAATTTAACACAGAAACAAAGTCTGAAAAACTACGAAACGATCTGACGCTTAAGAAAAAAGTTATTAAGCTGAAACCAATTGATGCTCTGACGATTGAAAAAAAATTCATTTTTTCTAGCACCACTGTTGTTGGTTGTCCAATTGTATGCAATTGTGTTTTGATATTCTCTTAATGTGTCTAAATCATTTTCCCATACTGTTTGGCCACTTCGCAAGAGTTTTGAGGGATAAATTGAGTCTTCTTTTGTATATAAAAAGAGAAAATTAAAATTTTTGTATATAATTCGACCATCAGCAGCAGTGATGCTATGAAAAGTAAAATTTTCATCATTCTTCAGGGCATCAATCGGTTTTTGCTTAATAACTTTTTCCACAGGCATCAGATTGTTTTGCAGTCTTCTAGACTTTATTTCCATGACAAATTACCTATAAAAATCAGATATCCATTTATTTTTAGGAGGTAACGGGTGACTCTTGGAAGAATTAATTTGCAAAAGACGTTTTCCCCATACGAAATCCCATGTAAACTTTAAACCGTGGGCGCAAAAATATAGTTTCACCGATCGAACTAAAAATTTGCAGAGTTGTTCTGCGAGCTAAATGGGACCCAAAAAGTTACTCGGAGCGAAATTTTATTTTTTTCATATAACCATGTCCCACTCTAATGCACAATCCATATTACTTTGAGATAGAATACATATATCGGCTCTCGATGGGTACTTGCGCATATAAATTCAATCAACTGTTCCAAACGGCTTACGAACTTGCACTGATAGACTAAATGCGTAGAATGCTGAGCTACTGTACGGTGTCAGCCTACCGAGAGGCAGCAGGAAGCGAAAATAAAGAAAACGAAAATTTCCGATGCACAGCGAAACGGGAATATATTATTGAGTGTTCTGTATGGGGTGAGTACCGATAGCAATAATTACACTGAGCGCCTAGCGAAAACCGAACTGTGTAGCTCACCGGTCACAGCATGAAGAAAGGGTAGCTGTTTACCACAGCATGTCGGTCTTGGATTCGGAAGAAAAAGAGAAGTTATAGAAAAGAACGAACATAACATTCCGGAATGAAAATGTGATGAGATCCTTGACATTTTCAGTCGTAGCTGTTATAGCAATTTGCGTTCGGCAGCTGCCGGCAGTTATACTGCATGACTGTCTGCTGATTCGTGTCATTCTCCAGTACATTTCGCAAGCCTGGATGGGATACAGGTTTGACCCTACCAACCAGTAACGTGGGTGACGTCATGTAAACTGTCGAATACGAATTGCCAATTGCCATAGCTTAATTTAATACATGTAATAAATTATACGAAACTGCCTTGCAGGAATGGTTTCTGATAAAAAAATCAGAAATTTTGGTTAAGGATGACGAACAAGGTTGTTGGAAACTGTGATTTGTTTTGCCATATGCAGATATAACTTAATGCCTATGTTGCTACTTCAGATTCGAGTGATTCTACTTGATGAGCCTAGGGTCCAGATCGGGTGCCTAGAATTAAAAATCTTCGAGATCTTTGGTTGATTCTCCGTAGCAAGTTGGATTCGGATCGGGCTTCTCAAATTTTTAACTTTCGGGTTCGGGTCGGGTTCGGGTTTTCAAATTTTAAAATTCTCGGGTCGGGTCGGGTTCGGGTTTTACAAAATTTTCATTCTCGGGTACGGGTCGGGTTCGGGTTTTTAAGCTTTAAAATCTTCGGGCTCGGGTCGGGTTCGGGTTTTTCAAATTTTATAATTTCGGGCTCGGGTCGGGTTCGGGTTTCTAAATTTTCATGCTCTCGGGTTCGGGTCGGGTTCGGGTTCGAAAAAATTGAAACCCGACCATCTCTACTGCCTCCAAACAGAGGTCGGGGATCGAAAGCGTGTGGAGAAGTAGGGTTCTATGTCCAAAAAGGCCTGAAAGCAGTGCCTATCTTGAAATCATCCTTCGACCCTGACGTGCCTATCTCACACAGGTT
The DNA here is from genome assembly GCF_030247195.1 of Topomyia yanbarensis. Taxonomy (NCBI): domain Eukaryota; kingdom Metazoa; phylum Arthropoda; class Insecta; order Diptera; family Culicidae; genus Topomyia; species Topomyia yanbarensis. The sequence goes on from NC_080670.1 coordinate 196,612,470, forward strand.
CGAATATCTTGCAATCCAAATAAGGGTTAATGATCTTACTGTAGGCGTCGTTGTAGTGTACAACCCGACATGCGGCAACAGCTACTTTGCGCAAGCCTATGAAAAATTGCTTTTCGATCTCCAGGACCACAATTTTGACCGCCTGTTCCTGCTAGGCGACTTCAACATCAATGTATCAGCAGTTCAACCATCTTCAAATCATGCAGCATTAACGTGTATACACAACACTTTCAACCTGACGCATCTGCCTACACCGCCCACCAGAATAACTGACCGGAGTACATCTACTATCGATCTTCTCATCACTGACTCCCCACAAACTATTCTAACAGCCAGAGCATCTCCCAACAGCAATTCGGATCACGAAATCATCTTCCTGATTTCCAATGTTCGTGTGCAAAGTATAGCTCCCCAAAGTATCACTGCTCAATCTTCAAGACGACTTTCAAGCGACGGATTACCGAAATATTTTTACAACGGAGAATATCGACATCAAAGCACAACTGATTAATGGTGAGCTGCAGAGACTTTTACATCGACACGTTCCCGAAAAAACCATCACGATCCGTGATAAACGTACACCGTGGATAAGTACAGAAATTGAAAATGCTATCGTCGTAAGGGATCTCGCACACTCATTGTGTGCGCGGGACCCCAACAGACAGAGAGGTAATGGAAATTGGCTAGACTAGCAGCGTCGTTAGTTTTTGTAGCGAAGAAACGGTATGCCGAGCGAAACTTCTCCTGTGATCTTCCGGCGAAGAAACTATGGAACAACTTAAAGCGTGAAGGAATCCACAACGCATCGAAGAGTGCAGTTGACCACGGGGAGCATTTCCACTTCCACCATACATGCACAAACGAAGTAGCGAAGAGAATATGGGAAATCCAGACCAACGCCACTGGGTCTGATTGCATCCCAATCTCTTTCATCAAAATTCTTTGTCCCTTTATTATACCGATGCTGGTCCACCCGCACAATGCGATTATTGATAGCCAAATTTTCCCCGCAATTTGGAAGAAGGCTATTGTAACACCGATCCCCAAAATAAAATACCCACAGCAGCCTAAAGATTTCCGGCCGATTAGTGTGCTACCAGCCATCTCAAAAATTTTCGAAAAAATTCTGCTAAACCAAATCACCGAATACCTCGAAAACTCTAATCCACCGCTCATGGCGAAGCACCAATCAGGATATAGGAAAGGTTTTAGTACAACGACCGCGCTTGCAAAAGTCACTCACGACGTCTACAACAACCTCGATCGGGGCTACTGTACAGTGATTTTTCACTTGCCTTCAACTGCGTCAACCATCACAAGTTGAATACAAAGCTTGCCGAAGAATTTTACTTCTCCGACACCGCATGTGCTCTAATCAAATCATTCCTAGGTCAGCGAAGTCAGGTGGTGAATGCAGCAAGCGGCATGTCCACGGAAAAAGCTGTATTCGATGGAACACCACAGGGATCCTGCCTGAGCGCTCTACTGTTCAGCTTGTACATCAACAGCCTACCAAGCTGCTTAAAATGTGCATATCAGCTATACGCTGATGATCTACAGCTGTACGTGTCAGGCCCCATCGAGGAAGTTGAAAATCTACTTGCCAATATCAACGCTGACCTAACATCCATCGAACGCTGAACAAAACACAATCTTCTATATCCGAACCCCAAGAAAACACAGGCGATCATATTTTGTCTAGAAGGAACTGTTACTCCAATAACAAATATACGTTTTTGCGGTGAAACCATTCCTCTGTCCAAGAAGGTCACTAACCTCGGTCTTCTAATGGACTGTAACCTTAAGTGGACCCCGCAAATCAACAGTGTGGTCGCAAAAGTTTTCGGTACTCTGAGCACATTCCGACGATTTGCAGATGTTCTATCACTTCCTACGCGAAAGAAGCTGGTGCAGTCTGTGATCATGCTTTTCTTCACTTACGCCGACGTTGTCTACTACCCTGAATTGTCAGCAACGCTCAAAGGGCAGCTTGATCGTTGTTTTAAAGCAGCAACACGTTTCACCCACAACATTAAACGACGAGAAACAACAGCAATGGTACGCAACTCAATCCTGGGACACAGCCTACAAGAAAATTACCTGCACCGTATATGTTGCTTCATAAGGCAAGGATACAACGGTGAATCTCCTGAATACATCACACAACATCTGCAACTAGGTCGTTGCGAACGCACACGTAGTTTTCTGGTGCCCCACAACACAACCTCCAGCAGGAAAAGTCCAATAATCCATGGAGCACTCTTATGGAATAGACTTCCGCTAACTACAAGACAGCAGCCAACGATGAGCACTTTTAAAACCGCGCTTAAAAACCAAATTCCCTAGACTAACAAAATATGTACCTCTAACTCTATCCAATTGTCAAACCATCTAAACTATTTCCTTGACCTGAAATACAGTGCAAACTAACTGGCTTTCGTAAAAAAGATAAAATAAAAATACAAATTTCAGTGCCACTACGAACGAAAATTAGCGTGATTGTTATATGTATACAAATTCGACGATCTCCAATTTCGATAGTTTTACACCATTGTAAAAAGAATCACAATAGAAAAATCCAGTTAATTTCCTTGAAGTTTTCCAGTTTATTTAAAAATATATTGGCAACCCTGAATGTTACCGTGTCGAACAAAAAAAACTGGTTGAAGCATAACTACAACCAGATGCATTTTTACAATGACTTCTTCTATTAGTTTAATTTAATCTTTCTTATATTCTAACAACGGTCGAAAGCGTTTGACAATTGGGATCCATTGGTTTAGTAATTACCTCGTCATGATACTTATAGTAGAAATATTAATATAACTTATTAAAATTAATGGAGATTTTTCGTGGACCTCCAACGAACGAATCCAATTCCGATTCCTAATCAGTCATCCGGTAGTTGACAATCGTTTCCACCTTCTGCAGCCCGGTCGAGAACGACTTCAGCTGTACGGTTTGCGCGTTCTGGATTTGCACCTCGTCCGTTTCGTTCCACTTCTCCGGAAGATCACAATTTTTCACGGTATGAATTAGCACATCAAACGTGCAGAGGTACTCCAGCAACGGCAGGTAGCTGACGGTGGCCGCAATCTGTCGCATCACATCCCGTATTTCCGCCTGAATTTTTTTCAACTCCTTCGAAGAAACGGCAGTGGAAGGATCTATCACTGGGCCGCCGCCTGTTGCGGTCGGTTCGCTGTGCACCTTAAAATCCCACCGTTCGAGAACTTCTTTCGTGTGAACCATTGTGATGACCAGGGAGATTTTCTCCACCTCGTTCCGGGCGAGCCATTCTTCGACTTGGCCGAGCACTTTCTCGAGAAATTCGACGATTTTCTCGTCGGTTGACATCAGGATGGTGAGGCCGTACTTTTGTACGCTGTCAAACTTTTCCGGCGGGTAGATGCCCCGCTGGAAGAGGATCGAGTTGATACCGTATTCTGCGGGGGAGGGGGGTTGTTAGAATCATTCGGTGAGATATTGAATAGAGTATGTTATAACGGCGACGGTTACTTACTTAGGTATTCCTTGACAATGGCGGCCGAACCTTTCAGGGTGATAGCGTTCTGGGTGGTTGTGGCCATCCTTAAAAAGTAGCACACTTTTTACCTTTGTTTTTTTACTGAGTTATTTGTTGGAATAGAATTTGTGTTAATTTTTTAATAAATTTGGAATGCGTTGTAAGGATAAAACAAGTTAACTATTTTCCAACGATCTTTTGCATGCACCGCACTGTTTCACTTTCACATTGTTCCTTCGCCAGTTAGTCAAACGTCAAACAGCTGTCGACAGTGATTTTTAGGTTTGTTCCAGTACCAGAAGAAACTGGAAGTACTCCGGAGCAAGCAGGGAGAAAATCGTTCCTGTACTATCTTCTCTTTTTTCTTCTTGTGGTGGCAAACCGGAGTGAAAAGGAGCAAGAATTTTTTGCTCCGGAGCAACAGGGAGTAACTTCTATGTACTGGAACAAACCTTTTGGTTTGGTAACATTTGTAATGCTCTCTTGCCGGGAAAGTGGAACAATGTACACGATCAGATTGCATTACCTAGCAGTAGGTAGTATAAATCTGGCTTCATTTTTCCCGTTAAAAAAACTGACAATCATGCAGAAAAGAGGAGCTAAATTCGTGGTGATAATGTTTGTGTATGAACTTTTACCGTTAATGTTGTTCAAAATTATGAAGCTTGCTCTATGTTTTGTCAAATATGAAATATTTGGGATATTTGAAAAAAAAATTAAAATTCAATAAAGCAAATTCAACATTTAGCAATTTAGGCTAGTTAGCTTTTGATTATTGTTTGAGAGTATTTCTTGGTTAATTGGATGTCAATTATCCCTTGCCAAAAAACTTTTACCGAAGAAACACTAATGTCAGTTTGGCTTGAAGCTAAACTGAGTCAGGTTCTATTCTAACCCCAACTGCTGTCAGAACCTGACTCAGTTTCGGGGTCAAGCAAAAACGCCATAAATAACACACGTGGATAAAGTTAAAAATTTGACATTTCTGGACAAAGATGTCAACATTTAAAATGTGCACTTAGGATCTTTTGAATACGTATTGTAGATTTATCTCTAAAGCGTCCAACATTGGTGCAATAATGGACGCATGTTGTACGATTTGTCGGGCCTTCTTTGGACGTTTTGAATATACTTTTCTTTGGATGGATTTCTCAAATTGTCTAGAACACCACAATTGTCTAGAACACCACAAATGTTTAATTTAGATACTAAATTGAATGCAATTTTACGTAAAATTCTTGATGGCGAGATGGATCAACTATGGTCTTAGCAGGCAACAAAAAAAAATTCTTAAATGTCCGTCATCAAACCGACACCAGCCGGTAATAAAACACACGTTTACATCAGCAATCGTTTAATTTCCTCATCGAAAGCGACATCCACACAAGATTCTCCCTCGTCATCTCGCACCGTCCGATCCGCGCCGAATTCCAACAGCAATTGAACACACTCCCGATTGCCACAGCTAGCGGCAAAGTGTAAAGCAGTTTGTCCACCGGAATCCCTAAAATCAACGTTCGTCCTCGGCACTTGAAGCAGCAGGCGCAATATATCAATATTTCCCCGATCGGCAGCCCAGTGAATCGGTCCAAGACCCTCTTCGTCCAGGGCGTTAATAATGGAACCAATGTCTTCGTCCACTGATTGCAGCGCGGATTGAACCTCTGCCAGGTTGCCTTCCTTGATGAAATCGACTATTGACTTATCACCAGACAAATCATCCTCCTCATCCCGGTTAGCGTGGGTTGAAACAGACACCCAGGAACCCTTTTGTGGCTTAAAATCATCTCTTTCCGAAACTTGATCCCATTCCGGCTTCAAACCAACCAAATGCAGGATGTACCCTTTCATTGCGCTCTCCTTCGACAAATCTCCTAGATCGTTCCATACGGACCACTTGGTCCGACCGCTCACGTTAAAAATACCTGGTTTTGGAACGTTACACTTCCCGACCGTTGCTTGCTTATAAAAGCCGTAAAATTTCAGCAAATCTTTCTGATCAAACTGATCGTGACTGCACTCGATGAATTTCGTCGCTCTCGTAAATTCCTCCTCCAACAAATCGATTTCCTCTTCCTCCAAATCAGACATCTCTTATACGCTTATTCTAATTACTCTACTACTACACTACGACGATGAAGCAACCCGACTAATCCGACTGCTGGTAGAAAATGGGCGACTGCTCCAGGACGTGTTTCTGCGTTTGCTGCAGATTCTCCAGTGCCGCTGCCTTCTGGAACGCGACGAAACCGTACCCTTTCGATATACCGGTTCGCCGGTCGAAGATAACCTGAGCCCAGGTGACTCGACCGAACTGGGCAAAGTAGTTACGCAACTCGCGATTTCCGACCGTCCAGGGAATGTTTCCGACGAAAATTTTCAACGAACGTGCTGCGGCGCTGGCGGCAGTACTGGCAGCAACAACTCCCGGGGCCATGTCCAAGTTAGCGGGAAGGGTGCGAGCTGGTTTTTTTGGTAGTTAATGGATTCCGTTAGTCTTTAATTAAATGTGGAAATAAGTTACCTTTTTTGCAATGGAACTACTGCAGCAGCAACGGGAGAACACAATATTCGGTCTTTGTTTATTTTTTGAGTGAAAAATTTTCAACACCGCGTGTCAGAAATGTCACTCGCTGTCGCACGTAAAACTTGAAACCCTTCAGAAATGCATGAGGTAGTTTCAAGATGAGATGGTAAAGGTGCCAACATCATGGCATGAAAAAAACATTAACGTAAAATTTGACACGGAATTTCAGGCAGAATTTCGCGTGGAATTTCACGTGCAATTTCATGCGAAATTTTGCGACAATTTCATATGAAATTTCACGCGAAATTAAAAAAAAATGCGCAGTATTCCATGCCAAATTTGAGAAGGAATATTATGTGGAATTTCACACGAAATTTCACAAACGGCCAATTTCTTCTCTGAATGAAAACAGGTTTTCGCTGAAAACCAGTTTTCTGGTTACTGGTGACCAATTAGTCGAAAACCGTTTTTCATCCAGGTAAAGAAATTGGACGAAAAAAAATCACACGGAATTTCGTGTAAAATTTCACGGAAAATTTTACACGAAATTTCACTCGAAATTTAATGTAGGATTCTTTATGAAATTCCATGCGAAAATTCGCAAGGAATTTAACGCAAATTTTCCAAACAATATTTCATGCGGAATTTCACCCAAAATTCGCGAGTAATTTCAGATGGAATTTAAGCGGATTCTCGCGAAATTTGACGCTGAATTTCACGTGAAATTTTACACGCAAATTTCACGCAAAATTTAATGCAATTTCTTTTAAATTTTTTGCGAAATTCCAAGCAAAAATTCGCAAGAAATTTAACGCAAAATTTCGAGCGGAATTCGACGCGAAATTTCACGCAAAATGCCATGCGAAAGTCCATGCGAAATTTTACACAAAATTTAATGCGAAATGTCACGAGAAATTTCGGGCGGTATTTCACGCGAAATTTCACACGAAATTTTACACACATTTCACACGGAAGTTCACGCGATATTTCAAACGAAATTTCACGTGGAATTTCATGCGAAATGAGACATTTCACGAGAAATTTCTGGAATTGCACACGAAATTTCTGGCGAATTATCACACGGAATTCCATGCAAAATTTCATGCTGAATTTCACGTGATATTTCATGTGGAATTTTACGCGAAATTCCATGTGAATTTGGAAATTTCACGCAAAACTCGTAATTTAATGTGAAATCTCACGCGGAGTTTCACGTGAATGTCGCGTAGAATTTCACCTGAAATTTCATACAGAACTTCGCGCGAAAAACCCGTCGTGCTGATGAGAATCTGGAGCAGAGAAGGACCACAAGTTTTTGGTAAAAATCATCAATCAATAACAAAAAAAAACTTTTTAAAACGGAGCGGAAAAAGTGAAAATTCCCATCCTATGTCGGTCAGAAAATTTATCAGCTGTTATTAAAGGCAAGTTATTCGCAGTTCAAAATCAATACTTTTGGACATCTTCAATAACTATGGGCCAATGAGTCAAAATGACAAAATATTCAACTAGTGCATTTTTTAACTTTTTGAAAATTTATTAAGCTGGCATTGGGTTATTAGCATTTAAATCATAGGCTAACAGACATAACACTATGAGCAAACTCGTCTAAAATATATCGCTCCGATCATTTTCCGATACACCTCCAGCTCCACCTTTTCTACGCGGTCATAAACGCTCATTCGCTAGTGAGTTATCCCTCCGGATTGGGAGCAATTTTTTACTGGTGATCAATCCCCCGCATTTTTGACAACAGTCTCAACAAAAAATATATTTAAAATGACAGTTAAAGCAAACGAAATATTGTTTTCGAGTATTTTGTCTGTGATTAAATGACACATCTGGATCCTAGGCCCTACACGTCGAGAAAAAAACAATAAATTCTTTTAACTGAAATTTAGGTACATTTGAGTCGTGTGTCGCTTTCGCACTTATTAGTGTTGTCAAAAATAAAACGAGAGATTCGACTCAGTCGGGGTCTTCCGTGCAGTAAGGTACTTTTGAGTTATTTGGGGTATACTCAAAATTAGGTAAATTCAACTTAAATTTAAGTAAATTACACTAAAGGTTGAGTTGATTTTTGCCGTAACTAGTTAAATGGAAACCTTCAACACGGTTTACCTAATTCTACCTTCCTGCACGATACCACGAGATTAATTGTTTAACACGCACTTACAGTAAGAAAATTATTTGGATAAAAATATAATCAGTGAAAAAATAACATAAAACAATTTCACCTGCTCTCAATTAATTGGAGTGCAAGAATTCTCTTCCATCATCAGTAAAATCGTTGCATCAACTAGTCATTTATAGATGACGCTACCCGGAACGAGCGGGTGCATTTTTGGCGGCTAGATTCACGCGCGTGCATTGCAAAGTTATCAGAATGTGATGAAAAAATCACTACGTACAATCTCTCCATTCTCACGATATTCACACCAATTAACACTTAACTATAGGGAAACTTTGGAAAATATCGGACGAACAGAAAGACACGTCCGAGCGGTTTGGAAGCGCTCCCTCCATCCAGAAAAAAACCAGAATTTTTTGGCTCTATGTCAAAAATTACGGAAGATAGTTTTCAGTCCGTGGACCCCTACCTAAAAAACTAGCATAGAGTTTACGCAGCCGCCATCTTGTGATGAAATTACTCGAACAAATTATTTTCCCATTTAAAAAGATTTCGATTCAACCCGTTATTGTGCCAAAGAAATCCCGATATATGGACATTTTTTCGAGCTCTACAGTAGTGTAACCCCTGTTATTCTGCGATTTTGAACTGGGAGCTGCCCAATTCAAACATCTTTAATATTTCCAGGCACTTCTCCGACATTATCGATGTCAGGACCTATCGTGGCGCTAACATTGACTCTGACCACTACCTGGTGATGGGTAAATTGCGCCCAAAACAATCCGTCATTAATCACGATGGCCGCCTCGGTACGATCTGGAGCGACTGAAGCAACCAGATGTCGCCACTGCATACGCGCAGCACCTCGAGGCAGCGTTGCCGGACGAGGGAGAGCTCGACGTGGCCCCTCTAGAGGACTTCTGGAGAACAGTAAAAGCAGTCATCAACAACGTGGCTGAAGACATTGTCGGGTACGAGGAACGGAGACGACGGAACGATTGGTTCGACGAGGAGTGCAGAGTGGTTTGGAGGAGCAGAATGCAGCGCGAGCGGTCATGCTGCAGCATGGCACCCGACAGAATGTGGAACGATACAAACAGAAACGGAGGCAGCAGACACGCCTCTTTCGGGAGAAAAAAAACGCCGCCTGGAGGAAGCGGAGTGCGAGGAAATGGAACTGCTGTGCCGTTCTCAAGATACACGGAAGTTCTACCAGAAACTCAACGCATCCCGCCGCAAAGGCTTTGTGCCGCAAGCCAAAATATGCAGGGATAAGGACGGGAGCCTGCTGACGGACAACCGTGAGGTGATCGAAAGGTGGAAGCAGCACTTCGACGAGCACCTGAACGGCGAGGAGAATGTAGGTACAGATGAACAAGGCAACGGAGGATTTGACTACGTCAGTGCAGCTGAGGACGGGAATGAACCAACTCCCACGTTGAGCTCAAGAACAACAAAGCAGCAGAACTCATCAAGTTGGGCCCGGAAAAGTTTGCCACTTGTCTGTACCGGTTAGTAGTCAGGATCTGGGAAACCGAACAGCTGCCGGAGGAGTGGAAAGAAGGGGTGATCTGCCCCATTCACAAGAAAGGCGACCATTTGGAGTGTGAGAACTTCCGAGCGATCACCATTTTGAATGCCGCCTACAAAGTGCTATCCCAGATCATCTTCCGTCGTCATTCACCTAAAGTAAATGAGTTCGTGGGAAGTTATCAAGCCGGCTTCATCAATGGCCGGTCGACAACGGACCAGATCTTCACCGTACGGCAAATCCTCCAGAAATGCCGTGAATACCAGGTCCCAACGCATCACCTGTTCATCGACTTCAAGGCGGCATACGACAGTATCGACCGCGTAGAGCTATGGAAAATCATGGACGAACACAGATATCCCGAGAAGCTGACTCGACTAATCAAAGCAACGATAGACGGTGTACAAAACAGTGTAAGGATTTCGGGTGAACTTTCCAGTCTATTCGAATCTCGACGGGGACTGAGACAAGGTGATGGACTCTCGTGTCTACTATTCAACATCGCTCTGGAAGGTGTGATGCGACGATCCTGGACACGATCTTCACGAAATCCGGCGGTGGTAGACCTGTACACCCGCCTGAAACGCGAAGCAGCGAAGGTCGGACTGGTGGTAAATACGTCCAAAACAAAGTATATGCTGGTAGGCGGAACCGAAAACGACAGGATCCGGCTAGGAAACTGCGTTACGATCGACCGGGATACCTTCGAGGTAGTGGAGGATTTTGTCTACCTAGGATCCTTATTAGCGGCTGACAATAGCGTGAGCCGTGAAATCCGAAGACGCAGAAGAAACTGCGGTCAAGAAAGATTCAGCCCCGCACCAAATGCACCATATACAAAACGCTTATAAGACCGGTGGTTCTCTACGGGCACGAGACTTGGACCATGCTCGAGGAGGACCTGCAAGCGCTAGGAGTTTTCGAGCGACGCGTGCTAAGAACGATCTTCGGCGGTGTGCAGGAGAACGGTGTGTGGCGGCGAAGGATGAACCACGAGCTCGCTGCACTCTATGGCGACCCCAGTATCCAAAAGGTGGCCAAAGCTGGAAGGATACGGTGGGCAGGGCATGTTGCAAGAAGGCCGGACAACAATCCTGCAAAGATGGTGTTCGCTAATGATCCGGTTGGTACAAGAAGGCGACGAGCGCAGAGAGCACGATGGGCGGACCAGGTGGCACGTGATTTGGCGAGTGTTGGGCGTAACCGACGTTGGAGAGCTGCAGCTACAAATTGAGTATTGTTGATTCAGTGTTATCATGAAATTGATATTGAACTAAATAAATGAATGAAAATGAATAATATTCCCAGATGGTAAAACATGGATTAATACTTATCATGAAAGTCGAGGGAAGCATTCGAACACTGATTTGAAGTGAAGTAAATTTGGTTCCCTTGGGGGTAAAGAGAAAACTATTTTATTCTCATCTGTCAATTGAGCAATTTATCTCCGTTGCTCCACCAGACTATGGTGAGGTAACAACAGAGCATCTAATAAAGCTTTGCTCTGTCGCAAGCAAGAGGATTCAACAATGAGAGAATGTGGTTTCTCCCTGCTCTCTCAGTTACTGTGCAAAAAATGTGCACCAAAATATAACTCATATTTAGGGGGTAAAATATTTTTCTATCCCTTCGTTGCTAAGATGAGTAAACTGAAGCCTACTTGGAATTTCGCGCGGAATGCCACACAAAATTTGACGCGGAAATTCATCCACAATTCGCATGGAATTTCACACGGAATTTAACGCGAAACTTTGAGCGAATTTCACACGAAATTTCGCGCGGAATTCAAAAGACATTTACCGTGGAATTCCACGCGATATTTTGCACAAAGTTTCAAACATAATTTCACGCGATTTTTTAACAAAAACATTCACGTGAAATATGACGCGGAATTTCAGACAGAATTTCGAGCGGAGTTCCACACAAAATTTCACCCAAAATTCACACGAAATTTCGCTCGGAATTTCAAACGACATTTGACGTTGAATTCCACGCAAAATTTTGCACAGAGTTTCACGCGACATTTCACACGAACTTTCACGCGAAATATCAAAAAAAATGACATGTGAAATTTGACGCGGAATTTAATATAGAATTTCGCGTGGAATTTTACGTGCTTCCAGGCCCGTGCATAAATGAACTCTCCTATAATAACCCAAATGATCCTGAAATTGGATGTCGAACAAGATTCGTCATCAAAGACTCCGGGTTGCCATGTACAATAAAACACATTGAACTTGATTCGACCATATCCGATCTTTTTTCGTTTCAAAGATAGTCCGCTAAGTATTCTAATAATCCGCAACACGCATAAATATATCTCAATAGATATCTCAAAAGTTTGCTTAGATAAGCTCAGAATTGTGACATTTTGTCTGATGCAAACAAATGGTGA